>NC_137116.1:36691139-36983639 GCF_949357685.1 Gobio gobio | reverse complement strand
TAAACAATATGGTTCTTGGATAAATAAATAAATAAATAAATAAATAAATAAATAAATAAATAAATAAATAAATAAATAAATAAATAAATAAATAAATAAATAAATAAATAAATAAATAAATAAATAAATAAATAAATAAATAAATAAACAAACAAACAAACAAACAAACAAACAAACAAATAAATAAATAAATAAATAAATAAATAAATAAATAAATAAATAAATAAATAAATAAATAAATAAATAAATAAATAAATAAATAGACTAGACACTCAATAGGTTGTAATGTCTTTAGTCACATCATGTCTAATTTTCTAAACATATATTTTGTCCAGACTTTTTTGCCACAATTATTATTTTTATTTTTTTTGATAGACATTTTTTTTTTGTTAACAAATGTACAACCTATTAAATGGACTGTAGGCTATGTTTTCATCCACGAAAAATGGTCTACACTCTCAGAAAGTAAAGTACATAATTGTACCTTCAGGGGTACAATGGCTTGTCACTGGGGCTGTACCCTTAAGTCAGGGGTAGGCAAGTTCGATCCTAGAGAGCTGATATCCTGCAGAGTTTATCTCCAACCCTACTAAGCCACCATAGTAGAAAACTCATGACTCCCAGCGTGCATTGCAGCATTAAGTATGTCATTGTTGAGATTCATATGCTGATTCTTGATATCTGTGGGCGTCTAAACTTTCCCCCCCTAGAATGTATTTAAAAATAAAAATTTGGAATGCCTGGCAAGAAAGTATTGTTGGTGAATATTATTTATTAATAGTCAGTGATGATTTCAGTTAAACATTTTTCTTCATGACAATTTTTGTTTATGGTTTCTTTTGATTTGAACAGATTATGTGTTTTGTTAACACTGTAACAAAAACCACAAACTAAAGCTAAGAGTCAAACTGCCCAACTAAACGAAACACCGATCACCTAATGGTGACCAAATATTTTCAATGAAACCAACATCTAAACCTCTGTTAATTCTCAATAAGAGGAGTCATTTAGATAAGAGTTTGGAGTCAAACTCTGCAGGACAGCGACTCACTAGGACCGAACTTGCCTGCCAATGGTTAATTGTATAGGGGTTATTGTACCCTAAGGACCAATTGTGTGCATTTAAAGGTACAGATATATGTTTTGTTCCCCAAGGAATTTTTTTTTACCTCCACTGTACCTTTTTTTCTGGGAGTGTACCCAGGAAATCCATAAAAAAATAACTGCTACTACTAGTTTATTTCTGTAACATTATATGAACAGAGTGAGGTTTGCAGTACTATTCCTTTAGTCTTTTCCCAATATATTCCTCATGAATGCATATTTTCAGATCAGCAGTAAAGATTTACAAAATCTCCTTTCTGCCGAGCTGGAAATTTCAGCTGTGTGTGAGGTCTGTCTCTAGCAGATTCCAGAAGTTTTGCGTCATTTCCCCACGTCTCTGTTTGTGTGGTCAACATCACAGACACACCACTGAATCTTTCAAACAGTCTGAATGAGGTGTCTGATAGAACCGTAATACTTTTCCCAGCCCTTCATCCACAAGGCATCAGTCTTCTTTTCTGTACAGATTTGTCACGATCTGTGACAGTCTAGGACTGCTTACTATTAAAACTGTAAGGATGCACACAATTAAAACTTTCATGTAAACTACAGCGTGTCTCAGTGAGACATAAGCGGCTGATTTGTGGTTGAATTCACCAGCGCCTAATGCTTGCAAAATAATTCTAGATTTCTGGAACGAGTACATAGAACTTTTATGATTTCTTTGGACCCAGCTTTGGCAACGTGTGCCGCATTCTGTCAGCTATTTACTCTCACTGTTCATTTAAAATGTCACATGGCCCAGAATATTAATGCCTTTGGGGTGGAAAGGGCTTCTCTTTTCTTTCTTTTTCCTTCCTATATTTTTCTTTTTTTTTTCATTTGTATATAAGTGTAACTGTCCACATTTCAACAGTAGTTACTTAGAAATTATTTTTGTATATACTTGCTATCAAAGATGTTGCCCACATCCAAGACAGCGACAAATAGTGTGCTGCCATGCGTTTCAATGTAGATGTATACTTGAACATTCTCCAAGCTTCTTGAACTAAATCCAGCCCCTTTATCCCTCTTCCTTTGTCTCTCTCACAGGCAATTATACAACCACAAGCACACACTTGAAAAGCACACACTGATCGTCTTGAAGTGGGGTCTATTATGGAAAGGCAGAGAAACTAGTAGTAGAAAGAGTGCAAATAACAGAATTTCTTTATACACTATTTATTTATTTCTCGTTATTCCCATCATCGGCTGGCATCCTCTTGATGCTTTGTGGCACAAATGATTTAACTCAGTGAGCTACATCGCCAAATTCAGGCTGACCTGAATTGGATGGGCTGGTCTTTTTTGTCCTGCATTGAGATGGAAAGACTGGACGGAAGAAAAAAAAAACATATTTACAACTGAAGCGGCGCTCATTATGCCGGGACCCCATAGAGGGCCCTTTTGTTTGTTGACTTGAGCTACAATAAACACATCAAGCATCCAATATAACTCTCCCTGTTCTATCATCAAAAGCCTTGATGGGCCTCTTACTGGTCTGAGACTGATTTGATAAGCAAACAAAACGTAAGACCAGTGAAAAAAACTGCTGGTGCTGACATTTTTGGAGTGCTCTGATACAGTTGGTAGGAATCGCCTATTCATCCTTGCAGCTAGACGTTCTCCCGCCACCATTGGACACTGGCATGGTGGCATGGGTTTTGTGTGCCACCACGGACCAACAGGGATGCATTGCTGAACAGAAAAACAAAGGCTTTCTGAAATGTACCAGCTCAGCAGAACCCAATGTCCACGTCCCTGGCACGTACAGTATGGCCACACAAATCGCTGTACTTCAGTGCATTTTAAAAAAAGGGCGTATCAGACATTTTTATTTTTCTAATATAATTAGGCTAATTCTATATGATAATACTTTTTTATCATTCTTTCATCAATTTTTTTTGCTAATTTCCAAAAATATATATTTTCTCATAATATACATCGCACATCACCGCAATGATTCTCAAACGACTCGTTGAATGAATCAGTCTATCTAAATCCCTGCTTTCTATGAGATACTCTGCTCTGATTGGTCTGTTACAATTGGTCTACCACGCAGCACGTGTTTCGCTAAGCGACCATTACCATAACTGAACTTTAGCTCAGGAGGCTTCCTCAGTCCTCAGCAATTGTACACACTGTAAAGACAGTAATGATGGCGTTGATTTTACCATATCAATCCTAGTGTGAGTCTGATGATAATACATTGGAAGAACTTATTCAAACCGAACCTCCATCGCAAGGATGACTTGAGCAGGGCGTTTCTCAGTGATAAGCTACTCAGTTTGAGGTCCACTAGGAGATGTTGCAACTGTAATTCCTCACCATCAGCATTAACAAGTGAAGACTTCAGATGCAAAAGCCTCTAAGCCCATCTGACGTTTTTCTTTCAAATTAGCATTTTTGTCAGGCTCCAACGTATAGGTTTCTACCTAAGAACCAGTACTTCTGAATGGGCTGAGGCTGGAATTTAGTGGGTTTGAAGTGAAAGTATTTAATGAACGTATACTATGTGCGGAGAGCCTTCACTCAGTACCATTATCTAATTTTTGACCGAGGTGGCTTTTAGAGGCTTTTGCATTTGAAATCTTCAAGTGTATGTCAATCAACAATCTGAAATGTGTGTATATTTCTATTGTGGTGCACATGTGGGAACTCAATAACAGCACATATGTTAGATGAGCACTAACTTGAATGACTGATGAAACATTAAAGTTCGCAAAACAAATCTTGCTCCATCCTTTATCTTTACTCAAAGTAGTAAGAACAAAGAATCTGCATTAATAGACAGCTTTAGGTTATAGTGGGCACACAGCTGATTTGCCATAGTATTTCAGTAAGACAGTAATAATGGGAGTATATACATGAAATATACATCAATAATTAATCATACTTACAAGTTGTGATTCTGAGGAACAACTGGGTACTGACCCATCTTTCAAGTGCAAGCGTTTTGCGAATCCACGTGTTGAACTCCAAAATTTGAGAAGCAATTGTCAGTAAAATTACATTTGAGGGCTGTCAAGTTGTTTGTGGGCGGACAATGTGCAACATAGGCGGGCATTATGCAAATGTCTTTTGACGTAGAACCGTCACACAGTGGAATTCAAAGCACAAACGTCTCGTATAGGCGGTTCAGAGTCAATTCTTTCTTTTGGGAGACAATAACTTTTGACTTTACAACTTTGCAGAATGTTTACATTCACAAACAGCTATATTACTTTCACTGCATGAAAGGGAATATTCAAAAAATCATAATAGGGGCACTTTAAATATGACACATGCAATGTGTAAAGAAAACACTGTAAAGTCAAACTACATATTTTTATTGTATGTTATTTCATAATCATACAATAAAATCACATTGGATCTGTGTGTGGCCCAGACATACATAAATGTTAGAGCCATTATGGACAGTGCAATGCTCTCTGGGTTGGGCTCAGGAATTTCTCTCACTGGAACAGACTCAGGAATTTCACACACTAGAACTGTTACGGTGTGCTCAGGCAGGAATACAAGGAGAGGCAGAGGAGTATCTCAAACGTGGTTTACTCAGGGTTCAGAAACACACACAGGGATTGTATAACATTACGTCATCACGGGAACTTCACATAACGGGTATAACATAACGGAATAACAGTATCGTATAACGGTGACCGGACAAAGACAGAGTGAACAAGAAGAACTTATATACAAACACAGATGAATGAAATAACGAGGGGCACAGGTGACACAGATGATCATAAACTACACACAGCTGAACAGAACTAGACTAACGAGGGTAACAGAGAAAGTGGGGTCTGACTGGCTGTGGGGCCTCCAGGGTGGAGCCGTGGGCGGCCATGGCGGGTCGGGAGCCTCGGGTGGAGCAGGAGACCTGGGCGGGTCTGGAGCCTCAGGCGAAGCAGGAGACCTGGGCGGGTCTGGAGCATTGGGCGGAGCAGGAGACCTGGGCGGGTCTGGAGCCTTGGGCGGAGCAGGAGTCTTTGGACGCCTAGGCAGAACCAGAGTCTTTGGGCGCCTTGACGGAATCAGAGCCCCGCCCACATGTGTACCACCCACATGTTTCCCACCCACAGGTACATAGCCCCCCCAAAAATTTTCTTTGGAGAATTCAGGGGTGGAGTGGAGGACTCGTGGCATGGGGTGGCCTCGTGGGTTGGAGCGACCTCGTGGAAGGCTGGAGCGGGCTCGTGGAAGCCTGGAGCGGGCTCGTGGAAGGCTGGAGCGGGCTCGTGGAAGGCTGGAGCGGGCTCGTGGAAGGCTGGAGCGGGCTCGTGGAAGGCTGAAGCTGGCTCGTGGAAGCCTGGAGCGGATACCAGGAGACACAGAGCGGGCACAGGAGAGTCTGGAGCGGAATCCAGGAAACCCGGAGCGGGCACAGGAGAGTCTGGAGCGGAATCCAGGAGACATGGAGCGGGCCCGAAATCGATGAGCCAGCCGTCCTTGGCAGGCTCTTCCGTGGGAGAGACACTCTTGGCAAGGGTGGTCGCGCTGGAAGGGCATGTGGAGGGCTCTGTACTCGGGTAAGCTGGAAAGTCCTCTGGTTTGCGGGGATGGACTAGCCTGGTTAAAACCAGACCAGTCTCAGCAGTAACTGAGTTATGGTTCATAGAAAAATCCTTTCCAAAGGGGCGTGCGTCACCAACGGGCGTCGCTCAAATGCCTCTGGGCGCTAAAACCAATCAGAGCGATGAAGGAGCTGACGTATGCAGAGCGACGGAGAAACATCTGAGACTCTGGCCGTCTCCCCTTATGCGTTCTTGTCTGTACTTGTGTTCTCAAATAGGAAATGTCCCCGGTTTCCATTTCAGAAATCTGGTCACCTTACCTAAACCACATATTAATGTTTAATTATTTTTCAAATTAGTTTTATTTTCTTGGCAAGGGTGGTTGCACTGGAAGGGCATGTGGAGGGCTCTGTACTCGGGTAAGCTGGAAAGTCCTCTGGTTTGCGGGGATGGACTAGCCTGGTTAAAACCAGACCAGTCTCAGCAGTAACTGAGTTATGGTCTGTCAAAGCTTCATAGAAAAATCCTTTCCAAATGGGGCGTGCGTCACCTACGGGCGTCGCTCAAATGCCTCTGGGCGCAATAGGATAGACCTAAAACCAATCAGAGCGATGAAGGAGCTGACGTATGCAGAGCGACGGAGAAACATCTGAGACTCTGGCCGTCTCTCAATATGCGTTCTTGTGTTCTCAAATAGGAAATGTCCCCGGTTTCCATTTCAGAAATCTGGTCACCTTATCTAAACCACATATTAATGTTTAATTATTTTTAAAATGTAAACGAAAAGCGGCAGGGTGTTTTATACTTTGTTTTATTATAAATATATAAGATAATCAATGTAGGCCTAACTACGCATTGCCTGAACCACATTTGTGTGACTAATATGTTTAAGTTTTTTTTTTATGAAATGAGGGAGTGGTGTTTTATGACATATTTCGTATGCGAACTTCTGACTTGCGTCCGTGACTTACCAAGTTTGACTCCGGAGAAAAACGAACTCCCAAGGACGGGAGGACTCTGTCGGGACTGTGGATTAAAGGAGGACTCAAAGTGCAGAGAACAAGGAAGTGGTTTATTCGGGGAATAAACAACGTGAACAGTCAAACAAAGTGAGGAGGTGACAGTCTACGGAACTGTTTGGTGGCTCCCGCTGTATCTGCGCACTCTACAGCAGACACACAGGCTGGAGAGACCACCGAGAGAACGGGGGACAGGTTGACCCAGCAGAAGACGAGACCGAGCCCAGCAAGGGAATATGGCTTGCTGAAAACTCCTCGTCTACGGGTCCTGGGTACAAAACCAAACAGGTAAAACACAGAGCAGAAATGCAGAGCAGACATGTAACATTCACGCGACATGAAGTGATCAACTGACAACAAGAGGTAGACACAGCTGGGCATATAAAGGGTAAAGGGAACGAGCGACAGGTGCAGGAGATCAGCCCGTGATCAAACTGATAATCCAATCACGAGCTGCAGAAAAATGACAGGACAAACAACAGGAAGAGCCGGTGTCACACCCTGAACCTGTGACAGAACACCCCCCCCCCCTCCCCCCCTCAGGGACGCCTCCTGGCGTCCCCAGAGGACTCACCCTGACGCCGATGGAATTGGTCAATAAGAGCGCGGTCCAGCACGTCCCGAGCCGGAATCCAGCATCTCTCCTCCGGACCATAACCCTCCCAGTCTACCAGATATTGATGACCTCTGCCCCTCCGCCTCACATCCAGTCGTCATCGTACCGTGTACGCAGGCAACCCCTCGATGAGTCTGGGGGGCGGCGGGGCAGAGGTCTGGGGCTGAAGTGGGGAGCGAATAACGGGCTTGACCTTGGAAACATGAAACACCGGGTGAATTCTCTTAAATTGGGGGGGTAATTTGAGTCGAACCGTCACCGGGTTAAGCACCTTAGTTATAATGTACGGTCCAATGAATTTGGGTCCCAGTTTACGTGCGGGAAGTTTGAGGGGAATGACCTGGGCTGACAACCAAACCCTTTGACCACACACGTAAAGTGGGGGCTTAGAACGGTGACGGTCCGCCGACACCTTGTTCCCTTCGCCAGTCCGGGAAAGGGCTTCTCTGGCGAGCCTCCACGTACGAAGGCACCTCTGAATAAACGAATGCGCGGATGGAACAATGGCGTCGGCTTCTTGGGAGGAAAATAATGGGGGCTGGTAGCCTAAACAGCACTGGAAGGGTGATAACACCGTAGACGAGACCGGGAGTGAGTTATGGGCGTACTTGACCATGGTTAACCTGGAACTCCAAGTCGACGGCTCTGCCGACGCCACACAGCGCAGGACTCTCTCTAAGTCCTGGTTTGCTCGCTCAGCCTGACCGTTCGTCTGCGGGTGATAACCGGAGGATAGGCTCGCCGTCGCTCCCAGCTGTCGACAGAACTCTGTCCAAAACTTAGACACAAATTGGGGACCCCTGTCAGAAACCACGTCAACCGGGAGGCCATGAATGCGAAAAACGTGGTCTAAGACAATGGCCGCTGTCTCCCTCGCTGAAGGTATTTCGGGGAGGGGAATAAAATGAACCGCCTTCGAGAACCTGTCCACCACCGTAAGAACCACGGTATTGCCACTGGATGGGGGTAGACCCGTGACAAAGTCCATGGCTATGTGTGACCAGGGTCTCGAAGGGATTGACAACGGTCGGAGTAGCCCTGTCGAGGGTCGATTAGAGCCCTTACCCACCGCACACGCCGGACAAGCCGATACGAACTCCCGAGTATCCCGCGCCAGCGAAGGCCACCAGAACCGCTGCCTGATCAACGCACCTGTTCGAGCCGCTCCCGGGTGGCAAGCTAGACCGGATGAGTGACCCCACTGAAGAACGGCAGTTCGGACCGACTCCGACACGAACAGCAGACCCACTGGGCACCCCGCAGGAATAGTGACGTCGCGTAATGCCTCACGGACCCTGGACTCCACTCCCCAAGTAACCGCCGCGACCACCTGGCTGGGGGCCACGATGGTCACCAGGGAAGTGGGACTAGCCTCAGCCTCAAAAATCTGTGAGAGCGCATCGGGCTTACCGTTCTTACTTCCGGGGCGATGTGAGATGTTAAAATCAAACCGGCCGAAGAATAGTGCCCAGCAAGCCTGCCGAGAATTTAGCCTCTTCGCGGACTGAATATATTCTAAATTCTTGTGATCGGTCCAAACTAAGAATGGAGACCCCGCACCCTCGAACCAGTGACGCCACTCCTCCAATGCCAACTTAACAGCCAGTAACTCCCTATTCCCAATGTCGTAATTCCGTTCCGAAGGAGTGAGACGATGAGAAAAGAACGCGCATGGGTGTATTCTGTCGTCCGAAGGTGACCTCTGAGACAAAATCACTCCCACTCCCACCTCTGACGCATCCACCTCCACAATGAATTGACGAGACGGGTCTGGATTGGTAAGAATTGGAGCCGAAACAAAGCGACTCTTAAGTTTCTCAAATGCCTCCTGAGCCTGCGTTGACCAACAGAAACGAATTCGTGTGGAGGTGAGATTCGTCAGTGGTAGGGCGACCAGGCTAAAGTTCCGAATGAATCGACGGTAAAAATTGGCGAACCCCAGAAATCGCTGGACCGCCTTATGACTATCTGGGGTAGGCCAATCAGCAACCGCTTTTACCTTCCCAGGATCCATTCGGATGCCCTCGGGCGACAGAACGAAACCCTGGAACGGAACCGACCGTGCGTGAAACTCTATCGCACAGTCGTACGGGCGGTGCGGAGAGATAGATAAAGCTCGGGACTTACTGGACACCGCTCTTAAGTCATGGTAAGCCTCTGGTACATCCGCCAGGCTCACCGGTTCCTCCTGTAACGCAGAAACAGACATTAAGGGGGAAGAAGCAGACACCAAACACTGAGACGAACAGAATGGGCTCCACGCCAATATGGAACTTTGAGCCCAGTCAATGTGAGGGTTATGCTTAGTCAACCATGTGTGCCCCAAAACCACTGGAGCAGAGGGAGAACGAATCAATAGGAAGCGAATCTCCTCCGAATGATTCCCAGAGATGGTGAGGCCAACAAGTCATGTGGAGTGAGTAATTCTTGTGAGGGGTGTGCCACAAAGTGTTCTGGTTGAAATCGGCTCAGCCAAACGAGAGCTAGAAATGCCCAAGTGCTCAGCCAGTGTAATATCCATGAAATCACCCTCTGCCCCAGAATCAATTAAAGCTGACACCCGATGAGCCGCTCCCCCGAACTGCAGTAAAGCCGGGAGTGTGGAACGACCACCAGATGGCAGTAGCGTGTTCGTAACGCTACTGCCGTGCGTCGTCCTCTGAAGGATGCGCGTCGCCCCTTTAAGGGACAAACCGCCGCCATGTGCCCTGCCTCTCCACAGTAGAGGCACAAGTTGTTGGTGAGGCGATGCTGTCGTTCAGTGACAGTCAGATGAGTTCTCCCGATCTACATGGGTTCCTCATCAAATGGGCCGAACTGCTGTGATGTAGCCTTCCCCGTGCTCTGTGCATTGCTGACGGATCTGTGAGGGAGCCCCGCCCCTCGATGCTGGGAACGAAGGGAAATCCGGTTATCCACCCGGATAGCGAGGTCCACGAGACCGTCAAGGGAAGGGGGTAACTCCAGTGAGTAAATCTCATCCTTAATGTGCTCAGCTAAGCCATGGAGAAAATGGTCCCACTGAGCCTTTGCGTTCCAACCACAGGATGCCGCGAGGGTACGGAACTCGATCGTGTATTCTGACACGGACCGGGCACCCTGCTGTAATAGCGACAATGCACGTGCCGCCTCGGTGCCCAGTGCTGAACGGTCAAACACCTTGCGCAGCTCCGCTGAGAAGTCCTCGAATGTACCGCAGCAATCATGCTCATTGTCCCACATAGCCGTTCTCCACTCTCTCGCAAGCCAAGTCAGGTGCATGATCACGAAGGCTACCTTAGATCTCTCTGTCGTGAAGCAGGATGGCTGTAGTGAAAAAGTCAACAAGCACTGTGATAGGAACGAACGACATGAGTTGGGCTCACCGGAATATGGAGCTGGTGGATTCAGACGAGGTTCAGACTGGCGGCCGTTCACTCTCTCAGTGTCAGGTTGACTCGGTGTGGGAACCACGGCAGGGTGTGGCTGTAACTGTTCAAGTCGCTGGGTAATCTCGGCTAGCTGGCCTGACATCTCCGTCATGGCATGACGAGAAGCGGACAACTCCTCCTGCTGCCTTCCTAGCAGAATGCCCTGTTGAGCAATAGCTCGTCGCAACTCTAGTTCGCCCGCTGAGTCCATCATGGTCAGTTGATTCTGACGGGACTGTGGATTAAAGGAGGACTCAAAGTGCAGTGAACAAGGAAGTGGTTTATTCGGGGAATAAACAACGTGAACAGTCAAACAAAGTGAGGAGGTGACAGTCTACGGAACTGTTTGGTGGCTCCCGCTGTATCTGCACACTCTACAGCAGACACACAGGCTGGAGAGACCACCAAGAGAACGGGGGACAGGTTGACCCAGCAGAAGACGAGACCAAGCCCAGCAAGGGAATACGGCTTGCTGAAAACTCCTCGTCTACGGGTCCTGGGTACAAAACCAAACAGGTAAAACACAGAGCAGAAATGCAGAGCAGACACGTAACATTCACGCGACATGAAGTGATCAACTGACAACAAGAGGTAGACACAGCTGGGCATATAAAGGGTAAAGGGAACGAGCGACAGGTGCGGGAGATCAGCCCGTGATCAAACTGATAATCCAATCATGAACTGCAGAAAAATGACAGGACAAACAACAGGAAGAGCCGGTGTCACACCCTGAACCTGTGACAGACTCTGATAATGGACAAGCAGCGTTCTTGACAGGATCACTCAGTATATATTTGTATATTTTAGGCTACAATAAAACAAAATAATGATATTTTAAATATGAAACATATTATAGCCACACAAATGTAGTGCAGGCAATGCATATTATCTTCAATGCATGTATATAACAAAACGAAATATTAAAAAAACCCAGCCTCTTTTCGTTTACATTCAAAAATAAAAACATGTAATATGTGTGCATAATATAGGCTATGATTATCACTGTAATAAAATGAGATATGACATAAAACAAAACCCAGTCTCTTTTTGTTAAATGTTGGTTTAATGCGTGATCAATATCCATTATAAAAGTATAAGTTAAAGGTATAAGAAGCTATACAATACATAAAGCAATTCAGTCAAAGAAAGTCATTGCTAGGAGACTACAACGGTAAAGTTTAATAGCTTACAAATATAAAGTTATGAAACTTCACTTTGCCCTCAGACAAAACGATCTATCAGTGAACAAATTATAGATTAATGAGAGCAAAGATCAGCCGTTAGATATACACAAGACGAATCATATCTTCACATCAGAGCCAGCGGCAGGCGGCCGAAGGACTGGCCGAGGAAAGGCGCCTCTCGGTGGGGTTGAGCGATTGAGCGCCGCTGATCCACTGGAGCTCACAACTCCGAAAACGGCAGATCAAATTTTCAAAAAGGCGCTCTCTTTATAAATAAATCACAGATTTGAGCTTTAAACAACTACATTCTCGCCTGAAAAGGACTTAAAACTATAATTTGTGAAACATTAACACTACCAGAGGGCTCTCGCTAAGACAAGCAAGCTGGTATATCAGACTTTTGCCGAATCCAGTCGGTAAGACAGCTATAACATCTTTTTTAGATATGAAGGCTTCGAGTGTTGTTCTTTGCTCGGGTTTTAACGGAAAGGAAAAGTTTAAATCGCTTATAACAGCCGCGATAGCTGATTTCGAACAAGTGATGTTCCACGGCTGCATCCATCTTTGTAGTGTACAGAATCTGATTCACCGTCGCTGCGCTGTCGTCATCGTGTAAAGCCTGCCCCAACGTTTCTGATTGGTGCCTCGATTTCGAGGGATTAGAAATGGGTTTGAATGGGCTCTTTGCCAGACTACTTGCAGACCAAATCTAAATTTGCCGGAAGTTGTCTGGTTTTTCCCAGGCTAGGGATGGACTGGAAGATGCAGACTTGAACTGTCTTCATCGACAGCATCAACACAGAAATCAGAATCATTTAGAAGGAGAACATAATTAATGAAGTCTGCTACAAAAATTACAGACTCAGTAATTTTTCACACTGGAACAGGCTCAGGAATTTTACACACTGGAACAGGCTCAGAAATTTCACACACTGGAACAGGTTCCGGAATTTCACACACTGGAACAGACCCCAGCATTTCTCTCACTGGAATAGACTCAGGAATTTCACACACTGGAACAGACTCTGGAATTTCACACACTGGAACAGACTCAGGAATTTTTCTCACTGAAACAGACTCAGGAATTTCACACACTGGAACAGGCTCAGGAATTTCTCTCACTTGAACAGACTCAGGAATTTCACACACTGGAACAGGCTCAGGAATTTCTCTCACTTGAACAGACTCAGGAATTTCACACACTGGAACAGGCTCAGGAATTTCTCTCACTGGAACAGACTAATTTCGCTAACGAAAATATGACAAAAAATGTTAATTGACAATCTTTTTTTCCATGACTAAGACGAGACGAAGTCGAGATGACACAAACGTACTTAAACGATATCTGGGACTATATCAACATGCAACATGCAATATCGACTAGACTAAAATGTAGTTAAAAAAAATAAAAATCCCTCTCTGTTTTTGTCGGGGGAAAAGAGAAGCGTTCATGCTTGCGGTTGCCAGATTACAATCATTTAAATCACCCAATCAGCGCTTTCCTGTTAAAAGAACACATATCTGGTGTTGCAATCTGGCAACCAGGTTCACGCGAGTTCTCTCTCTCACGCGCAGATGATCGGAAAACAACAATAAACAAGTAAGCTGCATTTCAGCATCTCCATTTGAGATTTTCTGCTTAAATTAAAGTGTCATTCAGTCGGTCTGTGTTCTGTCACGACTTAAAAGCCGCTTGTGCTGTTTGTGCGCCTAAATCTGCCATCAAACCTTGATGATGAACTGTAATAAATCCAAGCATGGATCGCTCGATGTGTGATAATAATACAGTCTTTTTTTTTGCTGTTGTTTTAATTGAAAAACATGAAAGTAATGTGGAATTTAACTGTTTTACATTTGTTGAAAAGTTAATTTTTCTATTAGGCCTATGATAAATAGCATATAGCCTAATTAATAAATCATAGATGAGGTAAAACAAACCATGCATATGGGTCGACATTCTCTTGAATTGTGCTTATCGGTCAAAGTGCAACAATAAATACATTTCTCAAATGACAACAGATTAAAATTGAGCAAAATAATCTGGATTATCAATGCACTAACAATAACTAAGTTTTCATTAGCGAAAACTAAATCTTGACTAAACAAAAAAAGGACTAGGTATATGATAACTAAAAAGCACATTTGACACTAGTAAGAAGGAGATACTCAAAATTATTTATGTTTTTTATCCAAGAAAAACAATGAACCAGAGAATAACACTGAGGTAAAACAACAACAATGCAAGACAAGGAACAGAAAGAAACTGAGGGCTTATGCCGCATTCCAGGCAACCCGTAATCCGTGTTTTCCCGACCTTCAAAGCAGTCAAACCCGTGACTTCCCACCCGTGAACTCGTACTAGATCGATGTACTCCCAGTTACGAGCTCTGACGTCACATAGCCCGCGAAACAACTATGACAGCCCCTACAGATGCGGTGTTTATGAAACAAATATACAAATAACGCAAAATAAACAGTATAACAGCTTCTCTTGCCGTATGTGCCGTTTTTTTCTCCTCCGTTTCCCTCAAATAAGCAAGGAGTAAGCACCTTTAGCGATAGAAGTGATTGTAAATGAGCACAAGCCACGTACGGTCGGCCATGCTTTGTTTACATCTAGCTGCCACAATTCCTTGGGCTCAGGCAGTTTGGCGTGACTTTACCTGGAACGCTACAAAGTCGTGAGTCGTGATTTGAAGTTGTAACTTACGGGCTCAAATCTCTGCCTGGAACGCAGCGTTAAATACATGAGGGTAAACAAAGGAGCTGTCGACTTAATTAATGAGACACACCTGAACAGAATAGTCAAATCAAACTAGTCCTAGGACACAAACAAGCAGGGGGAATATGAATTAACAAACTTACTGCAAACAGAAACAGAACACAATGAAAACTGAATCAAAAACAGAACATACACATGACAGGTACATATGAAATTAGCCAATATGCAAGACAAAGGAGTTGGCCATTTTATTTGTGGTAATTTCCACCACAGAATGTTTTGAAACGATTACATTCTGAAAAATATTTGACCTTGTAAACGACCTTATTACTAACGATCCCCTAAAGGGACATAGTTAGAAAAAATATAGGATGGGAGGAAAAATATTTTAAAATAAAAGCTTTTACATTCTCTTGCAAAATGTGTATGTATTGTGCATTCCCCCGGCCCCGAGAAACATGCAAAGTTTCTTGGGCGAAAGCAAAACTTTTGCGAGAACACAAAAATCATTGAAACATCCCCCCCATTTTTTCCATCATGACGGGCTCCGTACTATGTGGTAGAAATGCTCATGATGTTTCAAAAATCAACCAGTGGCTACACTCTAAAAAAAGATGGTTCCTTAAAGGTTCTTTACATGTGGTAACAGTTCTATTTAGAACTGTATCGTCCTTTATATGCTGAAATGGTTCTTTGTGTTAGAGTTTAGGGTTCTTTATTCCCGCCTTTTTGTTTTTCAAATCTGTTACTGTCAAAGCCACCTCATTACTGATTTTCTGGAGCTCAGCTACAACTACAGATTTTCAACATACTCTAACAGGTAAATTATTTATTTCTTGAAATATCTATACATTTTAACTTTTATATTGTAACTGGTTTCCTACCAATCGTGTAGGCTATTTTTCTCTTTTTTTTAACAGAACGTGTGTGAGCAGCTCTGTTCAGTTAAGGATACTTATCTTCTCTTCTCCGTAACAGAGATATTGAATCTATGATCCATTGTGTTAGATTTTTTAAAAATTATTACTTTATGCCCAGTCACAAAAAACAATAAAGCTATCCAATGACTAC
This sequence comes from Gobio gobio, assembly GCF_949357685.1. Classification (NCBI taxonomy): domain Eukaryota; kingdom Metazoa; phylum Chordata; class Actinopteri; order Cypriniformes; family Gobionidae; genus Gobio; species Gobio gobio. The sequence goes on along the minus strand of NC_137116.1, from coordinate 36,968,020 downwards.
ACAGTAAAGGGCTCACATATTGTTTATTTTTGTTAATTTTGGCCTTCATAAACATACTTGTTTTTTTAATATTCAAATGTACAGACAAACTGTAACTTTAAACTAAATTGTGTATTTCAGATGCTGTCACATACCATAACTTCATCATCTGCAGAGAGAAACTGCCACTCAGAATATACACATAAAGATGGACGTAAAGACATCATATAAAGGATTGTGAAAATATTTCACTGGAACTTGGTCTTCATTACATCTATATCATGCTCCATGTCAATAAAAAATAAAGGTACCTAATTGACACAACATGCTGGGGATTATTTTATGTAAATCCAAAAGGAGGCAACAAGATATTATAAGATAGAGGACTAAAAAAACAATATTAATAAACAATATATAAAAATGCTAATATTACTAACATGAATATACTAATACTAATATATTACTATAAATTAAATAAACTATTATTTAAAAGGTTAGTTATAACACCATTATGGTCCTATATAGCACTTTTTAAAGCATGGTTCTTTATGGAACCTTATAAAAAGGGTTCTGCTATCGTTACAAGGTAAGCCTAATTTGGTACTGTTTAGAACCTTTTTTCTTAAGAGTGCAGTTTAACTTCTTAAGTTTAAAGCCCACAGGGACTTCAGTGTCCATAGTTAGAGAAACATCCAGGTGTGCTGTGACGATGTAGATTCTAGACATGTTCATGAAATGTATTAAGAGAGTCGCTGGCATCAGACCACACTACACATAACCGTCCTCAGTGACCTCTCAGAGCCGATTCTCACACTATTGCCACATAAGGGAATTGTTTGTAACTCACGGTATGATTCTCTCTCTCTCTCTCTCTCTCTCTCTCTCTCTCTCTCTCTCTCTCTCTCTCTCTCTCTCTCTCTCTCTCTCTCTCTCTCTCTCTCTCTCTCTCTCTCTGTCTTCTTCTTTCTTTGTGTGTGGCCCATTTTCAAATAAATCCTTTTCTTACGCAGCCTATGATTAAACAATTTTGGGAAAAAATATGAAATGATAAGCACCAGCTGCAAACAATGTAAATGTGTACAATGACAATGTTTTTTTTAAATAATTTAAATAAATGTATGAGGCAAGGGCATACATAATATGAGGGAAGTGCACCTATCATTATAAGGACATACTATAGACGTAATGATTTTTATACAAACTGTATATTCTATCCCATTATACACTAACCCTTCCCCTAAACAGAAAACTGCATTTTTACATTTGTAATAAAACATGTTTATGTTTTTAGGAAATGTCCTCATTAACCATGTTTACACTGTAATAGTGTAATACCAGTGTAATAACCCTGTCATTATATATATATATATATATATATATATATATATATATATATATATATATATATATATATATATATATATATATATATATATATATATATATATATATATATATATATATATATATATATATATATATATATATATATATATATATATATATATATATATATATATATATATATTTACATACATGCAATAGAAACACTTCTATACAATAGAATTGTTACTATGTGTAAAGTTATTAATTGCATCCAAAATAAAAGTTTGTGTTTACATAATATATGTGTGTGTACTGTGTATACTTATTATGTATATATACGCACATGCATGTATATATTTAAGTAAAATGTTTATATTTATACATAACATATTTATATGTATAAATTAGATAGATAAATAAATATACAGTATATACATGCAAAAAGTTCTTAAATAAATACATGTATGTGTGTGTATCTCAGTTGCAACAAAAGACTACAAACCTTCTAATCTAAATGATCCAAAACATTTGATTGATAGCTGCACTGAAGATAAGGTGGACGGATGAGACAGAATTTATCCTTATTTTCTTATCTTGTTTGGCCACTAGGGGGAATGCAAACAACAAGCAATCAACTGTGTCCTCTTTGTGTTGTTCACACTGACTGTACTACAGTTCACCACATCTAAAAGAGTCGCCTTCATGTGACCCAACTGAAACAGTGAAACTCTAATACAGTCACACAGTGACTGGCATTATGGTTACACACAATGATGAACGCAACTGAAGGGAGCGTCAGTGACCTGCGGCTACATAAATACACTCATGTGGGTGGTCATAAAGCAACAAATATTATAGGCCTACATTGATACTGACTTTCAGAAGTTCATTTCATGTTTCAGGTCATGTTTAAGCACTGATACCAGATAGCAAGCTGAGCGCAGCGGCGTTCTGCCTATGAGCGGTAAACTAAATACTGCTTGGTGTGTGGTCTTATACCTCCCAGGCTTGTTCCGGGGAGCTTGCGCTCCTCCTGGGTTCCAAGAGAGGAAAAAAGTCCAGCACAATAAAAGGAATGTTCGTCTTTACCAGAGAAACCACGTGTCTCCATTGTGTTAAATGTCGATGCAAACACAGACATGTCTAGCTTTGAACATAAGAAATGATTTGGGGGAAATATTTGAGGTTTTGAGGCTTTTTAACTAGTACGAATCACATATGCATTTTTCAAATGATAAAACATATTTCAAATTATAGAACATTCTGTCATCATTAACTCACCCTCATGTCGTTCCAAACCTGTTTGCATTTCTAGGTTACTGAAAGAATTCTAAATGATGACATTTTTAGGCGAATTATCCCTTTAATGAGTATAGAACTTAGTAAACACTGTTAGTTAAATGGTGCTATATTAAACTTCTGACTCTTGAGACTAGACCCATGCCATAAAAAGGTTGCATTTAAACTGGATATACAGTATGATATACAAACGCACACAAACACACACTTGGATCATGTCTGTGTTAATCAAGAGAGTCTGACTGTAATTCTGAGTTGTGTTTGTATAAACTGCCTGTCAGTAACAATCTTCACAACTTCAGGAAAGACCTGCTTGCTACAGACGTGAACTAAACACATAAGAAGAGACACACTAAACGAGGGTGACTCTTGGTTGTGTAAAACTGACTGCACTCAGACAAATAACTGAGCTGTGATAAAAAATGCAATCTACTCTTGAAACTGTCATTCAGAGTTTTAAACCTGTCAGGGACATAATTCTTATGAGACCAATTACAAACTAAAGCAATTATAAATGTAATATATAAACTTGAACTATCTATCAAAAACCTCAGAAGTCTTGCAAACTTGGTGCCAGTGCTCTTTTTGTGGGGCCCGATCAGGATTTTCATTGTGCTTACAAATTGAAAGAAGACAGGCATCTGCTTAACAAATACAAATGTATGAAGTGTTTATTTTCCCAAGATTTTCCCCTCAGTCGCTGCCACGTGCAAACACCCCTGCAGCACATGTGGCCATACGTCTTCTTGAATGCTGTGTTTGACAGTTAGGAATAATCACTTTCATAATACAAACAAGTTCTGGCACTGGCCCTCGCTGTGTAAGCTATCTGACCAAAAGACAAAAGGTATACGTCAGTGAAGCTTTCCAGGTGTTCCACTGAATCTGTGTCAGTCCTGCACGCCACACTGGAGATAAACCCGGTCTGAGACACATGAAAAGAAGTTCATTCATTCTGAGCTGTCTTATTGCTCGTTATCGTCAGTATGCTTGTATATGATTAACACCTGGAGTTGATTTAAAAGATTTTAAAGATAGTTTGAGAAGAAAAGTATTCCCATTTCTGTTCAGTTTTCAAGATTCATTCATTAGTATTTAAAGGAGATGTTCATCTGCTGCACTTAATTTACCTGCTAAGCCAAAAAGACCAATCAGATTTTCTCACATCTCACTCCCACAAAGATAAGAAATGACAGCAGAGGTAAAGAATGAGCTACTCCCAATACCAGGGAATCACGTGAATGACAATGCTTAGGAAATGTGAGAGTTAGTGACATTCAAAGAAACTATAAAGTTTGGTCTGACTTGGGACAGTTCATAGTAAAAAAATAAATGAATCTGTCATCATTTACTCACTCTCATCCAAAGGCAAGACTCTCTATGTGCTGCTTGCATAAAAATGGAGATTGAGGCAAGCAAATAGCTTTAATCATAGCTGCTAACTCTAGCACATTCGTCTCATGTTCTTATGCTACCGAATTTACGCCAAACAGCAAGACATCGCAAAATAATCTCTACAAACCTGCTTGCAGGATTTTTTTCCCCATCAGCATATTGATCTCAAAATTTCTCAAGTGGACCGGTTTAAAGCAGAAAAATGATTTTCCCTATACTTCTCAAGGTTGACTTAAAGTCAGCATGAAACCTAAGTTGCGATATACGGTGCATTCAAGTCATGTCAGAATCGTATTGAGTTGAACGCACATGAGCCACCACGATGTCGTAAAAACGAGTGGGAAGCTTGGGATTTTCTTTAAGCTCCGATCTTTACGAGTTGGGTGCGTGTCAGTGTGAAACATGGCAGAATACCACGATACTTAAGTATTTAGCCTAGCAGTGATTTTGTCAGGCTTTTCTATTTACACACAAATAAAAAAAAAAGAAATATAATAGCATTATAAAATAACAATATAATATGTAACGATAAAGTTTACAGTGTTTACATGGGTTACATGTTATACAAGTTTACATAAATTAATTAAAAACATTAAAAAGCAAAACACACCTGATGCGCATTACTTTGTTCTTCATGTTCTAGAAGTAGCTAGAGTTTAAGAACCTTGCTGTATTTTAGTGTATTTTTTTAAGAGAAAGTACACTGCAAAAAAAGTGACTTGCCGTCGCACCGGCCATCGGAAACATGACAGTCTTTTCTTCCCTATTGTGACGTATCCAAATGAAATGGCTTCTCGAAAAAGAAAACATTTTGGGAATTGATTGTCTTGGATCATCATGGTTTGCTATTGCTGTGATCTCAAATCACATACTGTATAGCAAGTGTAACAGACGTAGACCAGTAAGAGCTGTGCGTGTAAACCTCACTCCCCTGGTCTCAAGAGGCACGCTAGCAACTGATGCTAGTGACTGATGTTAGCGGCATTCGTGTTAGCGCGCCTGCATCCCATTCCCATGCCAGAGACCCTGGTTCGAATCCCACTCGGAGCAGCTTGAGTAGGACCGGTTACATTTGGTACCGTGACCCGGATGGGAGTGAGGTTTAGGGGGATGAGTGTAACGGACGTAGGCCAGTAAGAGCTGTGCGGGTGAATCTCACTTTAGCATCCTTGTTAGTGCGCATGGAGACTCACGCTGGAGCCCCCGGTTTGAATCCTGCATGGAGCGGGTTGAGTAGGACAGATTACATTTGGTGCCGTGACCCGGATGGGAGTGAGGTTTAGGGGGGTGAGTGTAACGGACGTAGGCCAGTAAGAGCTGTGCGGGTGAATCTCACTTTAGCATCCTTGTTAGTGCGCATGGAGACTCACGCTGGAGCCCCCGGTTTGAATCCTGCATGGAGCGGGTTGAGTAGGACAGATTACATTTGGTGCCGTGACCCGGATGGGAGTGAGGTTTAGGGGGGTGAGTGTAACGGACGTAGGCCAGTAAGAGCTGTGCGGGTGAATCTCACTTTAGCATCCTTGTTAGTGCGCATGGAGACTCACGCTGGAGCCCCCGGTTTGAATCCTGCATGGAGCGGGTTGAGTAGGACAGGTTACATTTGGTGCCGTGACCCGGATGGGAGTGAGGTTTAAGGGGATGAGTGTAACGGATGTAGGCCAGTAAGAGCTGTGCGGGTGAATCTCACTTTAGCATCCTTGTTAGCACGCATAGAAACCCATACTGGAGCAAATCCTGCTTGGAGCAGGTCGAGTATTCCAATTTGAACGCAGCGGCTCAATCTGGTTGCAGTGTTTTGACTGGTAGACTCACAGAAAGTGACGACTATCGTGAATAATGACTACATTTTGTTTTGTTCCTTACATAACCTATTATTTGCCATCAAAAGACTTGCAATGGATGACTTTTATGACAGCATACATGTTTTTGTGTCCTTTTTGAAGCTTGAAATACTGTAAGAAAGCCATACAGGTTTGAAACAAACGTGCAAGAAATTATGGAAACAGAGTTTTGCAATAAAATTAATCTATATCATGCAATTAACAAAAAAATCTAATGTTATACTGCAAACCACTATTTATTTTTCTAACTGATGGTGCATAAATGTGGATGAAAACAATATCTATACGATCCCCCAGGACACAAGCTCATTCATCTGCCTTCCTTGTTATGGCACGTTGACATTCTGCAAATCACTTTATGCTGACTTTTGGTGTGAGTACAGTTTATTAATAAAAGAAAGAAAGAGGAAATCGGTAGATATTTAGTCACACCACACATACTTTCAACACTTAGCCTACCCCATGTCTTTCTGCATTCATCTTTTAGTCTGAAAATGAATAGGCTTTGGCTAAAAGAACACACATTACATATCACACATACTGTCTGATATGTAATAGCATGGTCTTATTGTCAGAAATCTCCGTCAAAATATCACCCTGCAGGTTCATGGTCCCTGCAGACCTGCAACTGGACCTCAACATCTGCACCACACCTCTTCCCTTCTCTCACCCAATCACTCGATCAGTAAATGATGTGTTTTCCCCAAATTATTTCATAAGTGCTAACAGGCTCTCAGAGTCACCAGCGATTCGCTGAAGAAAGAAGGCAGTAAATCTACAAAGCAGGCATTGATTGGACCTCAAAAAATGCTTTTGTGTATAAACGCCACACATTTGAAAAGCCAATGGGAGAGGTTTGCATTGTATACTTGACGTTTTATGAAACGGTGTGATGAAGGGATAGGAATAGAGTTCACATAGCAAAGACATCTAAAGAACTAATGGAGTGCTGTATTTTTGCTTTGTCCCAGTGTATAATCCAAGCATGGCCTATGGTAAATGACTACAGATGTCTCTCTGTCATGTGTCAAAAGCAATAGTAAACATGATGAATAATATGTCAGAGCCTGAAAACATCAGATTTGATTTAACATGAGGACATTGATGTATTCTCATACACTCATAAATGCCAATGATGCGCACACACAGCTCTCTTTCAAGTTGCACGTCTTAAATTTTTGGTGCTGGCGGGCATATTATAACCATAAATGATGTCACATCAGTATATGTAATATTGGCAGCGTCCGGACAGCGAGATTTAGTTTAGAATAATACAATTAGTTAGGAAAAGATCTCTGTCAAGAGACTGCAATACAAACCTGTCTGCACAGATTCGACATTGACCATTTCTCAATAAATAAAGGATTCTTTATAAAGACAGTATGCCGCTGAGAAGCTCAATCAGCTGGAGAGCTTTGTATATGTAATACTTTTTTGCCTAAATAATCATGATGCAGCCAATGAATTCATATATATTGCAGCCAGCTGTGTTTACTTTATAATTGCCAATCTGAAAATGCCTCAAGGAACAGAGGGTCCTTCAGGGCTCGGAGCCACAGAGTTGCACACAAGCTGTAGGTACTTGTGGAGAGCCACGTCATCATATAATTCACTCCAAAATGACTCTGTTTTTGGAGAGTATTTTGCTTTCGCCGGAAAACACCCGCAGTATTTTACTGCTGATTGATCAATTATAACAAGCTTAATAGTCTTTGCTAGATCTTTAGCCAGATTTTACTGTCCAACACTTAAAAATAGAGGTTTCATTGGCATCTATGGTTCCATGAAGAACCTTTAACATCCATGGATCCTTTCCATTGCACAAAAGGTTCTCAATAGTAATAGGTTATTAAAATGTTCATGATTATTAAAACTGATCACTGAACGGTTCTTTGGGGAACCAAAAAGGGTTCTTCTATGGCATTGCTTTGAAAACCTTTTTTTTTAAGAGTGAATATTATGTAAATGAATTTGACTACCGAAGAAAATCAAGTTTTAATATGTTTTGTCCTTATGGACAGTATTTGAGAGTCTGTAGAGCAGGAAAAACATCACACAGCTGTGAAGCAAGACAACCATGATTTCCAAGGACCTCTCATGAGGTATAGAAATTATATTGTGTAATTAGTTAATAAATGCATGGCCTTTTGTGTGCTGGGACACTGGGGAGCTGCTCACATCTTGCTAATGAGAATGGAATCTTTCTCTTTTTTTGTAGATACTTGGATAAAACCAATCTCACATTCACAGGAGTGTTAAATTTCTGTAAACTGCTGAGGACAGTGGTGGAACAGAAAGGGTGCATGGTAGATTTCTATGGCGATGAAATGAAAACAAAACACAAAATCAGTGCATACTTCAGAATTTTTTTTAATAATTTTTTGGGAAGGGTCCAAACTTAAGCCTGAAAATGATGATTGCTAAGACTCTAGGCTAAGCATAGATCAGGATCTGGGCATTGGAGAACCAACCACTCTGCAGGGATTTGCACATATACAAACAAAATAGAAAGTCAGAAAACTGCTTTGATGATGTGTGTACCTTTTTAGAAAAATATGTATGTATGTATATACAACCCCAAATCAGAAAAAGTTGGGACAGTATGGAAAAAAAAGAAGAAGTGATTTCTAAATTTACTTTGACTTGTATTTCATTGCAGACAATATGAACACAAAATATTTCATGTTTTGTCTGGTCAACTTCATGTCATTTGTAAATATGCATCCTTTCCTGTCATTCAGACCTGCAACATAGAAATATTGGATAGATAGATAGATAGATAGATAGATAGATAGATAGATAGATAGATAGATAGATAGATAGATAGATAGATAGATAGATAGATAGATAGATAGATAGATAGATAGATAGATAGATAGATAGATAGATAGATAGATAGATAGATAGATAGATAGATAGATAGATAGATAGATAGATAGATAGATAGATAGATAGATAGATAGATAGATAGATAGATAGATAGATAGATAGATAGATAGATAGATAGATAGATAGATAGATAGATAGATAGATAGAAAGTTAGCACCTTTTTAGAAAATATATCTTTATATGGGGATGGATGGATGGATTACAAATATTGGATGCATGGATGGATGGATGGATGGATGGACGGTCAGACGGACGGACGGATAGATTAGATATATTGGATGGATGGATAGATGGATGGATAGATTAGAAATATTGGATGGATGGATTAGAAATATTGGATGGATAGATTAGAAATAGTGGATGGATGGATGGATGGATGGATGGATGAATGAATGGGTGGATGAATGAATGAATGAATGAATGAATGAATGAATGAATGAATGAATGAATGAATGAATGAATGAATGAATGAATGAATGAACGGATGGATTAGAAATAATGGTTGGATGGATTAGAAATATTGGATAGATAGATAGATAGATAGATAGATAGATAGATAGATAGATAGATAGATAGATAGATAGATAGATAGATAGATAGATAGATAGATAGATAGATAGATAGATAGATAGATAGATAGATAGATAGATAGATAGATAGATAGATAGATAGATAGATAGATAGATAGATAGATAGATAGATAGATAGATAGATAGATAGATAGATAGATAGATAGATAGATAGATAGATAGATAGATAGATCGATCGATCGATCGATCGATCGATCGATCGATCGATCGATAGATAGATGATGGATGGATGGATGGATGGATAGACAGCACCTTTTTAGAAAATGTATCCTTACGGGATGACTGAATGAATGAATGAATGAATGAATGAATGAATGAATGAATGAATGAATGAATGAATGAATGAATGAATATTATTACTTTTGAATCTCAAAAACTGCAGTATAAAACATTTCCACCATGAAAACATCCAGCCTCCACGCAAAGGTAAATAGGCAGTTTTTATGAAGTGCTCTCCTTTCTCTAGTGTCACACTGATTATACAAGAGCCACACAATCGCAGAGGAAATTGGAGAGTGTAAACACTGGCAGAGAAGTGCTCAGAGCTGTCAAACACATCTGTGTGATTGAGCACAACCTTGTGCTATAGAGTAAACATGGGAAAAGTCATGGGTACATCACTGTAGTGGGAACCATGGCAAACTAAAGAACTGTTAGGGGAGATTGAGTGAAACAGTGCTCAAGACAGATCATATAGCTCAGACAATCCAGCAGAGGAAGTTAATGACTAATGGTCCAGTTTTTTTCTGGAGGAAAATAATATGGCTGTAATAATTTCCTGATGGTGGGGTGGGATAGGAAATGGATTCTTTATAACGATGTATCTAATTTTCGTACTAATGTCAAGGCTTTCCTCCCATAGTCTACAAATCTGATGACATCACCACTCCAAGCACCATTCAGTGTTTATATGGTGCTATATAGCTGCATATATTTGTATTATTTTGCGTTGAATAATGTGCTTCATGTTTATAATATATTCAATTATGAGAAGGAAAACTATCATGATGTATTGCAGAGCATCACTGTGGTACAAGACAGATTTTTAATTCTCAATAGTCATAAACTATTTTTGGATGTGTGATACGCATAATATAAAACCTATGTAATGTTTGCACAATTCTTGATGAAAAAAGGGCAACAAGACAAGGAACTGCATGTTTTGGCACAAACTTGTTCAAAACTGTATAACCCATGTGCACTATAAAAGACAACCATCATTAATTGCATTTTTCCTTTGCCCTGTAACCTAAAACTGACGCTACTATACTTACAACTACAACTTACAGAAAATGAATCAACAAGAAAGAATCAAGAAAACCAAACAAAGACAGAAATTAAGAAAAATAAAGAAATAAAAAATAATGAATACAAACAAACAATATGAAGGAAAGACAATAAAGAAAGAGACAAACAAACAATAAGAAAAAGAAAGAAAGAAAGAAAGAAAGACGGGAGACAAACAAATAATAAGAAAGAAAGAAAGAAAGAAAGAAAGAAAGAAAGAAAGAAAGAAAGAAAGAAAGAAAGAAAGAAAGAAAGAAAGAAAGAAAGAAAAAGCAAACAATACGAAAAAAGAAAGAAAAACAGAAGGGAGACAAACAATAAGAAAGAAAGAAAGAAAGAAAGGACAAGCAAACAATAAGAAAGAAAGAAAGAAAGAAAGAAAGAAAGAAAGAAAGAAAGAAAGAAAGAAAGAAAGAAAGAAAGAAAGAAAGAAAGAAAGAAACAAACAAACAAAGAAACAAAGAAAGAAAGGAAGGAAAAGCAAACAATACGAAAAAAAGAAAGAAAAACAGAAGGGAGACAAACAATAAGAAAGAAAGAAAGAAAGAAAGAAAGAAAGAAAGAAAGAAAGAAAGAAAGAAAGAAAGAAAGAAAGAAAGAAAGAAAGAAAGAAAGAAAGAAAGAAAGAAAGAAAGAAAGAAAGAAAGAAAGAAAGAAAGAAAGAAAGAAAGAAAGAAAGAAAGAAAGGTGTTCTCTTCGTGTGTTTGGACGCCGAGGCTCGAGTTGGACCCCGCTCTTCGGATCCTGCAGAAAGTGGACTATGCTTCTTTAAGACTCCCCTGAAGTTTGAGATGCACACACGAGGGCTCGCGGCTTGGGTGGTCTCTCTACTTTGGTGAGCTGTTGCTAAGCAGCTAATAATAGTCGTGTTTGCTGAGTAATTTTTGCCCTTCTGGAACCAATCAGAGCCCAGGAACCCCGGCCATCTGACAGCCCCGGAGGCGGGATTTCGAGTGGTTTTTGCCACGCCCTCCTCCCCTTCTCCGAATGGAGAGTGATCTTTTTTCACATCTATTGAATCTCTCAGAGATCGCCTTGTCGCGCGGCCTGAGGACGGACCACATAGATCACAGAATGCTTCAGCCACCGAGGGATCGACGTTTCCACAGCATCCACTTCGCCTGCTGATATCGCGAACTTTCCAGCGGACGGCGTGAAAGTGGGGAATTGTTGGAGACCTCCAGACTCGCGAAATGTTGGAATGGAAGGCGCAGACTCTGACTCGCCGTCTCAAACAGGAGTATGAAGTGCTTCGCGGATCTGGGATCAACGAGAGACAAACTTGGTTTTCTTCGGATATCACTAAACGCTCGCGGGGAAATACACTAGCGCGGATAACGAGACGTTCGGCGCAGACTTTGCAACATGGCCTCGGCTGTTAATGTCTCCTCCGAGCAGGAAAACAGAGACCCCGATCGGCCGAGGTTAACACGGAGAAATAGGGGCAACTATCGGACCGCCGCGGCGGATTTGGAGTATTTGCAGCGACCGAGCTATTGCGATGCTGCCTTTGCATTGGAGCAAATATCAGAGGTGCTTTTATGTTTGCATTTGGACTTTGTTGGGAATCTCTTGACAAAGTGCTCCACTTTAGTGAAGTCGCTAGGTAACGGGATAGCCACGGCGCCGATGGGGGTGTCTATGCGTGAAGCAACCTGTAGCCGCTCGAGCGACTCGCTGCATTTGTTCACCGTTATGTCCATCTGTCCCGATACACATAACTGTCAGACGCGAAGCTGAGCTCTGAAAGTGAAGCGAAGGGTCTTGAGTTTAGTTAGCGATGTTGGCCCTAACCGACTGATTGAAGCCCCATCAGATAGGATCTACGCGGGGAGTAGTTTTCGTCCCGCACTGCTCAGGCACGATCCATGTGGCTGCCCTCTTCCGTTCACAAATATTGTCGTAACTCCCTCTGTGATGGCTGCAGCACTTCCCAAATCACATCACATCGCGTCCCCTCAGCTATGCGACCCACGTGCATCTCCGAAATTACATGGCTTTGGACATTGTAACCTGTTTCCCTTGTACATTGTCCAAAGGATGCAATCTGTCACATTGCAGCCATACTTAGTTTACCGTCTAGTTTATGCGTGGGACTATAACTCGTTTGAATTATGCTCTTTGAATGCCGAGATAATAGTACATGTAGTATGGCAAGCTGTTTTAACATTTATTCATTAGAACCAAGTAGTAATTATGTTTTTGTTACTAGTATTATTGTTTAATTATTATTGTATAATTATGTTTAGGAAGCCACCCTTTTCAGTTATATTAGTAATTATAACAATGTCTTGGATAATAGTTCTTATTCATGACCCCAATAATGACAAATAACTATTTTGTGTTACTGGTAGCAAATTGAATATTTGCCATTAAATTCTTCGCAGATCTGTATGTTCAAATATAAACTATCAATGTGGTATGTACCAGCTTTTGTGGTATGTACCAGGTATTCTAACACTTAAAACACCTGAATCTATATAATTCTTATAACATTAAAATACTTTTTTACTTTTGAAATGTAATGACCAGTCATAATGGCTGCTGGTAAGATAAGGAATGATTCTAGAGGCAACTTGAATGCACACTGGCTGCGTCTTATTTCGGAGGCTGCATCCTCCGGAGGTCGCATTTGAAGGCTACATACATCATCAAGGATGTCTTGATTAAGAAAAGTAATCGTAATAAAATGGACTGTTATTCCTTGTTAGATAGTGTAAAATAGTGTCATTTCTTTCTTATTTTGCAATCTAACGGTCACTTTTCTTAAATGAGACCGCCCTCTATGACATGCAGCTTTCAAATGCGACCTCCGGAGGACGCAGTCTTCGAAATTAGATGCAGCTACTGTTAATAAATGGGTTATAGAGTTTGTTTAATTAGTACAAGGAAAACTGTAACTGGTAGAAGTATCTAAAGAATATGTATCATAACCAAATGAATAATTACAAGTAAATCTGGAATAAATACTAGTCTGAAGTTGATGCCTGAACAACATAAGAGACTTAATTCCCCACCAGTAACTACAGAACAGTTATTGGAATAGTGACTAGTTGTAAATTAATAAGTATCTAGTATTACTAGTATCTAATAATTAGTTATTTCTTGTGACACTGAAAAAGATACTAGTCCCTTCTGTATTATTTACTTGTAATAATAGTAACTAGTAGTAAAAGCAAGTGATTGCAACATTAAAATAGAATAATTTTAAGGGATACTTGTTAAACTGGCTTGCCATAGAAACTGCTTGAAAGTGTCAAGGTGGTATGGTGTTATACATACATAACTTTAATTGTTTAATACATTTCTTTCAAGTAATTACTTTAAAAGAAAGTGTTATTCCTGGTACTACACTTATTTAAGCCCTCTAAGTGCCAATTTAGTTCATTTACTGCATTTAATCGAAAAACTGTGAATATGTATCGACGGAATTTAGTTTATCTTTTTAACAAGGTGATGAGAGTTTAATATTTGATCTCTCTTGTCTTGTAGGGGAAGGCGACTGGGAGGAAAGCACCGCTGTGGTTGAGAGCAAAGTTTCAAAGACTTTTGTTTAAACTTGGCTGTTACATACAAAAGAACTGCGGAAAGTTTTTAGTTGTGGGCCTTTTAATATTCGGAGCTTTTGCTGTTGGCCTAAGGGCAGCTAATCTGGAGACGGACGTGGAGAAACTCTGGGTAGAAGGTAAGAAGCGGTTTTCCTTGTACTTTAAGTCTTACGTTTTCCCCTCAAGTGTAATCTAAAGGCAGACCTGGAGCAATAGGTGTGGTGTGGGGTGGGGGGTCTGTCATGTAAGCTGAAGGAATTGTTTATTGTATTGAAGTCTGGCTGAAATCCAGATTAAACGTGAAGAGTGTTTTTCGCTTCGAATTTGCCTTGCGCGCACAAACGCTGTTTGTTTATGGAACATCATAGCGCGCGTGCCCGCCGAGCGTTTCCAAGTTCTATACATCATTGGATATTTGATTTAGAGAGCAATGTGAGTGTTTTTAACACAAATAGCCGCCATTTTGTGAGTGTGTGCGAGTAAGTGTGTGTGTGTCTGCCTCCAGCAGTTGAATCTGATCCGCGCTGCTCACAGAGCCTGTGTGTGGTCCTGTTTTGGACAGCGTTCAACTTTCCAAAAAGATTTGTCTCAGAGTTTCAGCAGGAACCGAGCGAACTACAGGCAGAAACGTGCACTCAGACCCGACACACACTACAGCTCATAGGCGGTTTGAAGGAAGTTTGAAAGAGAGTTGTTTTATTTTATGAATAAGTCAATTGTGAGATGTTGGGGCCGTACTGTGGGTGGTGATTTTTTTGAAGGGGGGAGGGGCAAATAGGCCTTTCTGCTTTGATCTACATTCCTGCAGTTTAAAGAACCTTTGATATGACCACATATGATATAAGAGCTTACCTTATCATTGATTTTACAGCCATTATTTTTATATTAAGTTACTTTAATTGGGCAAGTTGGCTTTTAGTGTGTTTTTGGACTGTACACGCCATGGTCTGTCTATCCAGGACTGATATTAAAGTCAGTGGTTTGTGGTAGATTTATGAAATGAGACGGGTACCTCTCTCAGTGTCTTCTGTTTTCTTTAGTGCCATTGCAATTCCTGTTACATTTCCACTTGATGTGCCTTTATACTGAACACTGTGTAAACACGAAACACTGTTTACCTTACACTAAGCTGCTAATAATATTTGTGTATTTATATGAACAATCTTTGCATTAAGCATTTTTATGTTTTATTTAGTTGTAGATCATTGTTTCAAGCCATTTCATGTCGAAAGTAGTGATGTCTGAGTGGGTGAGCTGTTTATTCTGTAATTAGTTACACCATTTTGACCAGTTCAGTCCTATTTGCAGACCTGTTCCTATCATTATAGGTGGGCCATTGTCACGATAATTGGCCGATCATAGTAAGATACACTAGGTCCTTTCATGTGACTTTTTGCCTATATTTTCCAATTAGCCCTCGTGAAACAATATTACTTTATAGAAATGAGTGATTTTTACACTAATTGATCACATATTTAGTATAATATGACTTGTTTTAATACTGTCAAATTTCTTTTATCAATTCTCTTGAAGGGGGCACTGTCTCCCTTGGATTTGCAACACTTGTAAGACTGTTTGCCACTTCATGACTAAATTATAACCAAAAATGGCAAAAAAGTAGTAGTGTCCAACTCCAAATGTGATGACCGGCCAAGAAAAATTGACATTTTCAAGCTTGTATTCCAATATTATTTAAAAATTGTCAAAGATTTTGTAAGCTTATTGCGTAGTTGTGCTTTTGAGTTAATTGTTTTATTTGTGAGACATGCCAAATTGTGTGGATATAATTTTTGGCCAGGCTGTTATACAAAAAATAATGATAATGAATAATAAATAATAATGACTGATTTTGTATGTATATGTATATGTTTTAGGTATATTTATGTTCCTGTTCATTGAAGGATTACATAGAATTTTTTATTTTTAAAAGGTGAAATTACATGGCTTTGGACATTGTAACCTGTTTCCCTTGTACATTGTCCAAAGGATGCAATCTGTCACATTGCAGCCATACTTAGTTTACCGTCTAGTTTATGCGTGGGATTATAACTCGTTTGAATTATAATTCAAATTCACCTTGCTAACTCGGAGCTTTATCCTCTCTGCAGTTTTATCTTTGTTGCTCACTTCCACATTTCCTTTCCAATAAGTGCAGGAGGTTTGCAGATGGAGTATGACAGTCGGTTGCTGGACACGCACTCACTCACACCTCAGTTGTTCCCGTGTCGAAGCACATGACAGCTTCCAGATGCAGTAACATTGAGACCTGTTTGTTTAGATTAAACTCCACAGCTGAGGGATAGATTAGTTCTGGTTGGCCAGGTTCTGCGCTGGGAGATGTCGGCCCAGCGTCCATTAGGATGCATGTTTATGTTTCGTTTGGAACAGTCTTTTGCTAGCGACCTCCAAATGACCCTTCGTTGAAGCTGTGTCTCCTACTCTCCCTTAAGTTCAGCTTGAATGGGATTCAGTGTGATCTCATGTTGGCTTTCATCACTTGCCATTGAGGACTGTTACGCTCCAACCATTATAATTTGTTTGGTTGCTCTACAGATTTTCAGTGTTACATGATTGATGTAGATAATGGTGTCATAGCTTTTCGATTCACTGGCTGTATCCTCTCACTGATCTGATATGAATCTAGCTTTAATGTTTTGGACTCTAATGTTTGAAGTTGTGGAGACTTGTGGACCTCTAGCAGTCGACTTCAGTCAGATTTTGTGCAGAAAGAGAAACGATAAATAAATATTTAGGCGTGTGTGTGCGTGTGTGTGTATATATTTCTATGTATGTGTATATAAACTCAAAATAATGGCTTTTTAAGCAACATTGCTCTTATTATTCAGAATTTTTTTAATGTTTTAAAATGAATATTTGAAAAAAAAAAGTTCATCTTTTGCTTTTCAAAATCACGGGCTCCAAGTTTTTAAAAGAAAATACCAGCACCGCCTGATTTTAATTAAAACAGTTTCACGTAAACATTCGCCTTCCTGTACGCCTTCCCCACCTGGCCGCTTTTGAGAAGGACCGCTCTTGCAGTGAAATCATTGAAATATCAGGGTTTGGGTTGTCCCATTTTCTTGTGCGGGGGGTAGGAGGAGTAGCATGAGGCTCGGGGCCACAAGGCTGTGTCCCTTAGGACCTGAGGTCATCGAGTGGAGACTCCGCTATTTAAAAGCTCATCTGATCCTGGCTACATGACCCGGGTGCAGAGTGAGGGGTTCCAGCTAACGCCAATGATGATGAGAGAAGGTTTACTACGCTAGCCCTCCTGTGGAAGAGGAGCTTGATCGATTTAAAGGCATTTGATGATTAATTTAACCAGCAAGATGTTTTTATACACCCAGCAGGGGGCAGTGTGAATTTATTAGATCTGTGATCAATGTGCAGTAAATCTGGGTATTATGAAAGACATTTCATTCTTGCTTGATGTTTTTGTTGGCCTCTCAGCCTTTTTGTGCAAATTTGAGTTTTATGTTAACTTTATCAAGTTTTTCATCATTTTATGAGTAGAGCCATTTCATTCTGCTCTTTACAGATGTTTACTTCTGAAGTCCTTTCCTTGGATGAGAATGCCTTTACATTCAACAGGTGTGGACATATTGACAAATCGCCCTGGGTTTTCCAGTGAAAACATGCGGTCGATTAAGAGTTAGCAATGTGGAGGAGTATATAACCTGCGGTGCATGTAAGGAAGAAATTCTCTTTTACTATGAAGGAAGTAGCTGAAGAATGTGGCCTTCCCGCATTGTGGTGAAGTGATCGGGATCTAGTGGAATTCTCCCTGTTTAGATGTGCTGGGGAAGGCTTGGACACACATGGCTGAACTGTGAACTGGGATGTATGGGGAGCACTAAGGGTGGGCGATATGACCAAAATATTATATCACAATATAATATCAGTAATTTTATTTCATGATAACGATATCGTAGTGTAGTTATTTTTGCTTTAAATAAGGTTTTTTATGATATAAAAATGTTGATACCATCACAAAAAACGAATACTAGAACTCTCAAGCTTACTGATCACAAGTAAACTGTGTTAAAGAAAAAAACTAAGAAATTACTTAAGCATATAGGAAAGCAAAGTACAATAGAACAAAGACAAATGAAATAGACCAACCTGAAAAACGTAGAAGTAAGAAATACTACATAACTTGTATTTCGAATGTATGCAAAACTGCATAGTCTTCACGGTGTAAATTCTTATTAAAGTTACAAAAGTGATTCAGCCCAGAGCAGTGAGTGATTTTTCTCTCTTTTTTTGTTGTTTGATTAACATTATTAATGACTGCAGGAAAATTTGGATGCTATTACTTTAAAGCTACACTGTGTGATATTTTCCCCCATCTAGTGGTGAAAAGGTATATGACCATCCAGTGAATTTTAGTTTCTGTTCCTCTCAATTCCGATTTCGTTTTAACTCCTACGGTGGCCGATTTAGACCAAGATTAACATGAATTCCAGCTCGACCTCGTCCACATTCGACAAGGTGCCTGTGGGATATTCTGTGCGCAGTGGGATGGTTGGAACTCAACTGGCCTAATTATTCGGCTAGAAAGAACTGCAGCTAATCCAGAGTGAACTTTGATGATAGTAATGTTTATTCAGTCATCCAATTGCAAGGCATAAACAGGTTTGCGTGGATATGTACATAAATGTGGTTTCTGTGAGAGAACAAATAAGGATGGTAAATATACATACACAGTTAAGAACTGTATAACTACCGGTATACTTATAAGTTACATTTGTATAATGTAACCGTAAACCAGAGCTTATTGTACCATTTATAGGCGCTAAATGCAGCTGCATTAAAAGGAGCGGAGCTGCAGCTGCAGCTGCTAACAAGCGGTGTCCGGTTACAAAAGTGTGTGCGCCGCTTTAACGTTAGCACTGCAGTGCGCTCTGTATAACAATTGTTAATATGCCGATCAGACCTGATGCATATTTCCATCAACATACATTACAAGCAAATATTTTCTATAAACGAATAAACATTGTTGATAACAAAATAGGTGAGCATTATGCTATTGTATGTTGACACAAAAATACTTCTGAGGTGACATCAACTGAATTACGTGATGACACACTCTGAAACACATCTACAATGACAATAACTATTATTACTTACGGAGTTATTAACGCACAGAAATACCACACAAGGAAAAACAGACTTTTGAGGAATAAACAAGCCAGGAAAACTCCATATAACTCTGTTACTGGAGCTGCTGAGATGAAAACTCTCTGCACATGCACCAGACAAGTCTGAACAAGTTGACGCGCATATGCGCGAGGCAGAGAATTTTGTACAGTGCCATCAAGTGTTAAAACCGGTTAAAACGCCAAAGGCGAAGCTTGAATTTACGGGTATGTCCCTCTTTGGCTAATGTACTTTCAAGATGGAGGGGCAACATGGCGACCACCGTTAGATCCCATTACCTTATGTATTTTCAATGGCATATTATAAACTTACGAGAATACTTTATTACTTGAAAGAAGTAAATATACATTAATGAGCACATATATTTTTGAAAGAACTAAGTGTTTTTAGCTTAGAATAGACTAAAAAAGTTACACAGTGTAGCTTTAAGACTGACTACACAGATCCAATATACTCCAGTATACTGTACACGTAGGGCGTTTTCACACCTACCTTGTTTGGTCCGGATTTTCTGACTTTTCAGTTTGGTCCGAATCAAAATTGCAGGTGTGAAACCTCCCCCGTACCACGGTCCGGACCAAACAGACGAAATTTGGTCCGACGAAAAGAGGTAGTCTCGGTCTGGATCAAACTGAACAAAGGTTCAGTTCGTTTCTAGTGTGAAAGCATTTTCTGTATGGTTCGGACTTTCAGACCATTTACAGGAAGTTCCTGTTTATGTTTAAATATTATAACGTTATTTTTAAATTCAATCTAGGCTACATTGATTATGAAAAGTGAAAATATGCGCAATATGTCTGTAGACAGAAAGTCAGAAATAATTTTGAACGAAATTTTGTATGTTTTTGCTTAGAAAGCATTTCTTTAATGGGAATTTCGTTTTGTATAGATTGTATCTTAATTTTAATTAACGTTTAATCAGATAATTGCCTGGATTTAATAAATAAGAAGCAAATAGCAGACAATAATCACGGGAGCGAGCTTTGCACATGAACTGAAGCGGGTCTCAAATAAACCCAAACTCAGCAGCTACTCGTCTCACAAACATGAGAAATATGTGTATATAAAGCTTGAAATGTCCACTTTTAAACGTAACGAATAAAAAAATAGTCAAGCAATGCGCACTGTTCAATAGTGGCAACGATTATGCGTCCGTTCATTCAACAACTTGTCAAAGACGCTGACGTCAGACGCATGTCCGTTTACAAACCAATCAATGTCCAGATGCCGCCCACATATGACGAGTGGACGCAAGTGCGTCATGTAAAGTTCTTTAGTCCGCTCACATAATTGCAATGTGAAACCAAACCAAAACTAACCAAATATATAAAAAGTATCAAAACATGAACTTCGGTTCGGACCTTGGTGCGGACTTTCAGGTGTGAAAACATAACAACTAATTTTGTAACAACTAGTCTTAAGGACAGAACGCGCTTTTGCAGTAAGGCACCCTTTTTGAATAGATTTCTGTTGGCAGAGAGCGTTATGCGCGCTGCTTTTGCTCCCCGGGTTTTAACCGCCTGCTGCGCCTCACGTTTTTGAAAGAGCGCTCTGAGCGCATGAAGTTGAAAAAAAAAAAAAAACTCTGAGCAGAAAAGCGCCCAACGTCATCGCATTTTCCCCCCATTGTCCAATCTAATGAATGGAGAGGCGGGCCTTCCGTTTTGGTGACGGTTATCTTGATTAGACTGACAGCACAGCTAATTCGGGGGTTGCCTAGAAACATAAAAAAAACAAAAAACGCAGCGCACTGCTATAAAAAGCGTCAACCAAAAAAGGCAGTGCGGTGCGCCTCGCGTTTTCAAACCTGAAAACACGCGTTCTGTCTGATCGGGGCCTAAACCTCCCCCCGCCCCCCGGAGACATTCTAATACGCGATCTATTTGAAATAGACTGCTTAATCTATATAGACAAATCCTATATTGAATGCTGCTAAAAAAGGTCAGATTCATGTGATATGCTTTCCTTGCATTCTGATCATTGTATATTAAACTTAAGTGTTTACTTAAGCAACGTTAGCCATTTCAGACATAATTATTTGAATTAGCTGAATGAATTGGCAGTGCAGGACCAATAAGTTAAAACTTAACAGCCTATTATAAACCGATCCCCCCCCCCGAATAAAAGGTTTGTCCACATATAAGTCAGTACGTTAAGGTATTGTTGATCGTTACCACGGTTTACTCTTGACGGGCGGCAAAATCGTAGGAAAATCTTGACTTTGCTCACCTTGCTCCTCTTCCAAGCAGTGTTAATTTTGACAGCAAATTTTGATTTAGTTTTAGTCAGTCTTTTGACTAAAATGCCATTTAGTTTTAGTCATATTTTAGTCACCTGAATTGTTTTTAGTTTTAGTCTAGTTTTAGTTGACTAAAACTACAGTAGATTTAGTCTCCTAAAATCTAATGAGTTTAGTTAAATTGTAATACATTAAGCATTTAAGCATTACATAACCGACTGTCACTTGAACTTACATTTTGACATTTCGTTTTTGACAGTAAAAATACACGAAACGGAGCTCAATTCACTTTTTTGTTTGTTTTTTAAAAACATCTATATAGTTTTTATAACTTTGTATAAAAGCTAAAGCTTTGGTTAAGCTAAAGCTTCAAATAAGTTTATTTATTTTTTTAATTTCAGTTAACATTTATTTAATTTCAAGTAATGAAGATTTTTTTAAATGGTTTTAGTTAACTATTATAACCCTGATACTTTGATACTTTATTGAATATGTGTCAAATACTGGTCTTTTCCTCCTGACTATGAATTAAATGGGAATTCAATTAAATACAGTTTATTGTGTAACCAAAAACAAATATATAATGAGTGACTTTTAATTACAAACAAGCTCGAAATGCACATTGACTCTTATTTTGAAATGTCTGTGGCTTACTATTGCAGTTGCAGCAGGAGCTCATTCAAGTTCAGGAGATAAAATATGTTGTTACAACCGTCTAAAACATATTACTATATAAACATCGTAAAGTAAACATTGTCATTATTCATCTGCATTAGTTCATAAACAATTGCCTGGCATAAATGTGCGCTATTCATTGATTGTGAGCCGCTCTGAAGCGCTGTATTGGGGATGCGTGAGCCTGTAGAGCGCGCAACTGCGCCGTGTTTTCCAGCGGTTAGCACGTTCAAATCCAATGTGCGCATCTGTTACACAGGATATCAGTTCTGACTGGATCTCTTCCCTAATCGTCGCTCCCTAACTTTTTTGTCTCGTTTTTATTTCTTGATGAAAATGACAGTTGATTTTCGTCATAGTTTTTGTCATCCAACACTAGTTTTTATTTAGTTATCGTCTCGTTTTCGTCAGTGAAAAAAGGTAGTTGACGAAAATGATGACAAATTATTCATCAACGAAATTAACACTGCTTCCAAGTGGATATTTCTCTGAACCTGCCTTGTTTAATCGACTAGTCGAATAGTCTCGCACATCCCTAGTGGGTATTGCGAAATTCTGGTCCGTAGAAATGGTTCCTTTCTCAAATGTAACTAGGGCTGCAACAACTAGTCTAGGGCTGTAATCTCCCAGTCGATTAGTCGATTATTAGTCGATACGTTCTGGCTCGACCAAAATTCAGATTGGTCGATTTTTTGCCGCGTTCATTTCATTAGTTTTGCTGCGTTCATTTAATCAGTTTTGCCGCGCCGCGTTCATTTCATCAGGTGAAAAGCACTAATTGCTAATGGGGGTGTTTTGAGAGCACCCCTGTTTCACAGGTAACAGTCTGCCTTCAGAACACCCCCATTGTTTTTACGTCTTTTGGATTAGCCCAACCCACTGGAGAAGAGAAGTCTCTCGCGGGTCCTTTGTTTTTCATTCCCCGCTGGCTCAAACGCACACCCATAGCGGTAAACTTGAGGAACGCCCATCAAAATATACATGAGGGGAAGCATCACAACACCGCGCTATAAGTGGATCTGTACTGTCAGTTTTGCCGCAT
Organism: Gobio gobio; assembly: GCF_949357685.1. Lineage (NCBI taxonomy): Eukaryota > Metazoa > Chordata > Actinopteri > Cypriniformes > Gobionidae > Gobio > Gobio gobio. The sequence goes on along the minus strand of NC_137116.1, from coordinate 36,944,747 downwards.
TCAATTCATCAGTTTTGCCGAGCCACGTTCATTTCATTAGTTTTGCTGCGTTCATTCATTTCATCAGTTTTGCCGCGCCGCGTTCATTTGATCAGGTGGAAAGCACTAATTGCTAATGGGGGTGTTTTCAGAGCAGCCCTGTTCCAAAGGTAACAGTCTGTCTTCAGAACACCCCCATTGTTTTCACTTCTTTTGGATTAGCCCAACCCACTGGAGAAGAGAGACAGATTGAAGAAGGCTAGTTTTCTTGTATATTATTTATTTAATTGTGAGCGTTTTTTCTGCTCTTGATCTGGCTTGTTTAATAAATTCCTTAATTATTAAAGTGGACGTGCCTTTTGTGTTTAAGAGTAAAAGCTTTAAGTTAATAGTCTATTCGTGTCTCAGCCGCGAAGCTGAGCTCAGCTCCTGTTCGAGCTGCACAGAGCGGCTGAAATGAGTGTCTGTCAGTTATTATAATACATATGACAAAAACAATTGTCTAAATTATGTTGCATATTCCTCAAAAGTTCTTGTGATGATATCTAGTTGACAACACATAGTACTGTGACGTTGTGCACTTCCCAGAGAAGCAGACAGGAGACTAGAATCCGGTATTCAAACACCCAACGGGCTGTGTTTTATTTCCTGAACGTGTACAACCTAAAACACGGGTATCAGGAGGTGTCTTAACTTTCCAAAAACAACAAAACGCTAGAGAGATCAAGACTAACTCCTCGCCGCCACTCAACTCACTCTTTTTAAGCGTTCCGCCCCCCTTCTCTATTTCCCTCCCGGACACCTCCCCCCAACAGCACGTGAATCAAGTAAGCCTATTTATAATGGAGAATAAACAGCGTCAGCGCCACAGTACTATATTTTCGGAAGTCATAGTCTATGATATTGTAAAGGGGCACTTGATGCGACGCTGTCAGAGCCGACAGACTTGTGTGTCAGACTCATTTCAGAGCAAAATAATCAGCTCAAAAACTATTTAATATACTGCAAATAGCCTACTAGTTTTTTATGTTTATTTATAATTAATTTAGGTAGACAACAAGGCTACCAAGTACTGCGCACAGTGCGCAGCTTATTCATTTAACGTTTTTTTTCCTAACGTAATTTTAGTCGATTTTTAGTCGAAAATTTCAGGGCTTCAGTCGACCAAGATTTTCTTTGGTTGATTACAGCCCTAAACTAGTCGATAAAATCGATAATAATCAATAATGAAAATCATCGACAACGATTCTCATTATCAATTAGTCGGGTCTGCCCTCTGTGCACGGTAAGCTACCATCAGCCATGCCAAATTACAGCATTTGTATGGACAAAATGCATCTAGAAATAGTGGAGTGGAAACAGAGTGAGCTGATGCAGGAAAGGTACATGATCCAATTGCCCAAAACTTATGAAATCTTTATTTTAAGCCTCAATAGTGAATGCATTAGCGTTTAACATACCCTGTCATGCGCTTTGACAGATGTGTGTGTGCGTCTGCGTCCTCAGCGCAAAACGTTCATTTTACAGGTTATGTCCACTGATCTATATAGAGAACAGCAGTTATATCCTCATCTGTAAATGCTACTACTAATTCACCTGAGTATTTCCATTTTGCATTAAAGCGCGTCCTAACATTCTGTTAAACTTCAAACTTCACTGAACGAGCGCCGATGCACAGGCAGAACGCAGTCGATAAGGAGACGATTCATATTCAGTGCAAAAACATTCATTTAGCTGAAATATCTGCTGTTGGATGCTAAATTTAGGTTTAAAAGTCAACATGTAATTCAAGTATTTTATGAGAGTAGTAACTGTAAAGGGATCACAGCGTGCAATTGAATATAAATGTAAGACGTTTCTTGTAGCCTATTTACAGGATAAAGAAATAACAGTAACAGGTTACTTTATCCATGGCGTGTGTGTTCCTGCAGAACATTCCTCTTATCTACTAACTCGGAGTTTGTGTTTTTGGTTTCTTTAATATCATTTTAATGTAGGGATTTAATCTCCTTTTGCTTAGTAACTTTTTTGCACATAATGTATAGCACAAACATACCCTTACAAAAACTAACCATGGTTTTATTGTAGTAAAACCATGTTTTTTGGCGTATTGATAACATTTGTATAACCACACAAATAGTTAAACTATGGATTTGAAGCAAAAAAATGGTTAATTTGTGGTTACCATTGAATAACTACAATAACCCTGTATTTTATTTATTATTATTAATTATTTTTGTTTGTTTTGTTAATTGTAAAACCATGGTTAATTTATATAATGATTGATTCACTACCACTACCATACTGTATGTTTTCATTGCAGTCAGCTGACACGTTTGTTTGAAGGACAGCATTGGGCAGGATGTGGAATAGTGTGTTTTGTCAATAAAAGGGCTTTTATCAGATTAATCGATTAACTGCAAAAATAATCGGCCAACTAATCGATTAGCAAAATAATCGTTAGTTGCAAAGCCCTAAATGTAACTGAGATTGCTTAGACGAGTAAAACAGCATTGTCTTTTAAACTATCCATACAGTTTTACACAGTGCAGGATAACTTGCCTGATAAAGCAGTTTAAAATGTAGTACGTTTTCTAACATATATCTGATTAACGTATTTTTGCACTTGACTGTGGCTCAGGCCCTTTCTCAATTGTAACCATGGGATTTTTGCCTGTTTTCTCCACCAATTGAAAGCCGATCACCTATAATCTAAATATAAAAGTACACCTCTTCTAAACTTTCTGCTCAATTTGAGGTGACATTCATGTCTGTAACACAAATGGTGCAGGACAAGGTACATGACAAAGTTTAAAACAGTTTGTTTAATACTTTTCAGTTCCCTAACGTACTTTTGATTTTCGTATTTTACACTGTCTATAAATCATGATTTCTTCAGCGGCAGCCTCAACAGTTTTAAAACTGACGCAAGTGTGTGGAAGACAGATACAAATGGAGCAACTCCCATCCACAACCGGCATCCTGACAGCCCTCCAATTCCTGTGTTTATATTCTGCATACCTCCACTCCGTGTTATTCAAAAAACAGAGACACCAAAATGACGGAAAAGGCTCATGCTCTCTTTCGCTCACTCTCACTCACTCTCTCCTACTCCCCTTCCCCTCTCTTTTCTTCCGAAAGCTTTCACTGCACTTCAGTCCCCCCCGTTCTCCGCTCCTCACACTGACACCCCCCTCCTCCCCCTTCACTTGGGAGTCCATCCCTGGGATGCCAGATGTATTACAGAGTGAAGCGCAGCAATGTAAACACTGAGTCCTGCCATGGATGCCGGGTGGTCTGGCCCTCCCCCTCTCCACCCTCCCTCTCTCTGTGGCCGAGGGCGGAGGAGTTCAGCGAAAGAGAGTGAGGGGGGGAGGGGAGCATAGTAGCTCAAGCGTTATTTGTGTTTTGGTTAGAACGGCCATTTTTCTACAATCTGCTGCTTCGGTTATTGCTTCATTAGATGCTTCAAAGTTTAGCCTACATCTAGACCAGTTTTCTTTCCAGTTCTTTGGCAACGGTTTTGTAAACTTGTAGTGAAGATTGAAACTTAAAACATGCCTTTTAAAGAAGCAAGAAATGTTCGCTATTTTGTTTTATTGGCAACCAAGTTGAGTGTTTGAGTGTTTTTAGGTTGATGAAATTGTTTTGCATGTGAATTTAAAACCATTGTAGGATTACATCTGTGGCAGCTTTTTGCATTTTATTATACTATTATTGATTTGAGTTGAAATTATTATATTAGCTAACTTAGCTATCAATTTTTGACTGCAGACACCTGTAATCAGCCAATCAGACACCAGTCTTCCAGAGAGTCATGTAATAATAAGCAATATTTTTTATTTTAAAACCCTGACTAACTGGAATGTCCCAGTGATATCTTATTTTGCTGGAGCTCACCGAATGTTTGGGTAGGTGAGCACACTGACCCCCCCCCCCCGAACCTCGAGTGTGCACAAACCCTCACACACACTTTTCCCAATGCTTTTTGTTGCAGTGCGATCCAGTTCATTTGAATAGTTTTTTTCTTAAGGCAAGGGGCTTGAATGAAGCCAGCAACGTGGAAAAATCTGCCCATTCAGGCCCCTCTGAATGTACATCTCTGGATTGCAGTAAGCTGTATTTGTAGGCAGCGGACTGCTAAATACATCCATTTTTCGTGGAGCAGATCTGGACAGGTGATTAGCATAATTAGAGGAGAGCTGGCCATACATATGGTAATGCGGTGTGGAGTAAATGGCAGCTGCGGTGTAAAATTTGTGTCAGGGGTCGAACAGGCTGCTTGGGGGCATTGTGCTACAGCTGCGGGTCAGGGACTCTCTCTCCCTCACTTTTTCCTTTTTCTCTCACTTTCACTCTCCCTCTTTCCCACCCCTCGTATCTCCTCTGTGAAAGGCGGATAAGTGCATGGTGAAGGTCAATGTATGGAGCCACTACAGGGCTTTGCTCCATTCGCGGATATGCTACCTATTTGTATTGGTGTTAAGATTGACTTGTAGAAACGGGAAAATTATTTTTCTTCGGCCAAACGAAATGTAATCAATCCTTTCAAGGCAGCTTTCTGGTTTAGATGTAAGCTCAGCAGTCAGTGGCATGTCGACAGCGGTGTGTCGTTGACAGGGCTGTTTGTGGTGCCTGGATTCTTGCGGGTTGTGCGAGGGAGAGAGTTCATGCCGCTATGACCCTGTGCAGAAACTTCCTTGCGACCACAGGGGGTCTCTCTGAGTTGGAGTCTAATCCAGCTAATCCCGCCCGCAACACAGTCATAAAAAGTGCCTCCCTGTGCCGGCATTGCCACACACAGCACCCCCCCCCCCCCCAAATCTAAAAAAGCTGCCATACGCCACACCATCCCATCATGCAGCGACCCCAGCAACCGTTCCTCCCGGCCCTCCAGCCGCGTGATTGGCGTAGTCGGTGGGATGAAGTGGTGGGCGGTAGGGGAGCTTGCAGTAGTGTGGAGTTATGTCATGATCTTGAAGGGGTTGGGTGCAGTGGTTTTGGCTGTGGTGGAGGGAGGGGTGTGGGTGGTATGTTTCTTTTGTACCAAGCCCCTCACACCCCTTCAAAACGGGCCACTCAAAAGCTACTCTGCAGCTGAATGGCGAGAATAGTAATGCGCCGCTTGAAAACTCGGGGCAATGGGAGAGTCCTTCCAATGGCAGCTCCCCCTGTTCGTGAAAGGGAGGTTCAAGGGTTAATGTTATGCAACAAACTGAATGGGCCCAGTGGAGGCACCAACACACACTGACATGCACACCAGATTCACTGCCTGCCCTGCTGCACCCTTTACATACCTGTGGGTTAGACGAATATAGATGGTTTTGATTTTACATATAGCCTAAAGTACTTTCTGCTGTCTATAGTAGCTACATATTAGTTAGCAAAAGTGATTATCTGTTTTGTTTATAGTTGTCTCAGCTGCTGCACATTTTAGTGTATTTAATATCTGGTTAAAGTATAGCAATTCATGCCATGTTGTAATTACCGTTATTATGAGATGGCAACCCGTGTCATTCTACTCGGACCTGTTCACGTCCTCGGACTCGGATTTATGCATTTTCTGTGGCAACACTATCAATGGCGAAATTAATCTGCATCAGTCAGGTTGTACAAGTAAGAGCTCTCTAAGTTGTTTGCGTTCAATATTATTGTAATGTTATGTGCTTTGAGACATGAGGTCATTTTAACGCCGTCTGTCGGGATGCTTTGCAGCCTTTGCAGTCCTCCTCATGTGTTTTGGAGGAGGCGTGGCTTTGCAGAGCGCTCTGAAGGGAGGGTGGTATCTAATGCTTTCAAAGCTAGCTTGCTATTGCTAGCCATTACGAAACTGCACACCCTAGCTTTAATGTTTTCATGTCTTTTTTGCTTCATTATGTATACAAATAATAAACTACTTTTATTACATCTTTTTTGGGGGAACATTTCATCAGATAGACATAGCTGGTTCCTATTTTCATAGAGATAATTTTTAAAAATCGCTTGTATTATATTTTTATTATTATTATTATTATTTCAAATTCACGATGATGATAATATTAACAACAACTTAGGGATGGCTCGATACCACAATTTTGGCTTCGGTATGGTACCACAATCTTATACCGAAGTACCAACATTAAATCGATACTATACAGGGTCTGAATTTCGGCGCGGGTATTGCGCATAATTTTACTCACTCTCGCAAGTTTAGGCTTTATGATGTGGGAAATTACTGCAAATGTTTAATATTAAATGAATCAACAAAGATTATCACATCAAATCAGGCATTTGGAAATGTTCTTGTTAGAAGTAATTTCAGCAATACTCCCTTCCCTAGCTCTCAAAATTAGTAAATAGCTCCTGTCTTCAAAAGACATCGACATAATACATGGGATGGGAGCTCTTAGAGAGTTTTCTTTGCGCTCATACCAACAACAAACGCACACAAGCCTAAAGAGCTTGCGCATTCCAAATTAAGTTGTTTTTCCTTAGTCAAATACACACAAAATTATGTAAAATAATTTCCATCTTTAGTGAGTAGTCACATAAACACAGTTGGTTATGTCTTTCGCGAATGTAAATAGTGCAAGAGTATGCGTGCAAATATTATGATTATCTAAACATCACTGGTTGAAATCGAACACTGGAGATTTCGTTATATTTAAACGATACGATCTTGTATGTGCGTCGCTCAGTGTTAAAAGGAAATAAATGTCTAAATTAGATCTTTTGAATTATGCACTCACCTGTCGATCTCTTAATGTCTGGTGCAAGTCAGGATGGGCAAGTGACAGATGCTTGGCAAGGTTTGATGGTTTTTTAAGCAAAGTAATTCCAAATTTCATGTCTACTCCTCTCTTTATTAAATAGTTTTTTGGGCATGTTGAGTGAGATTCAACTGCTGTATTCATTTTGTTCTATGTTGCCACATTTGCCGGTTTCACGTCAGTTTGGGTAGCGCACTACCACCTAACGGTGAACTTCGGAAAAGCAGCATACCGAAATTAGCAAAATCATTATTGTACCATAATCGATATTGTACCGTTTTAAATAAAATATATACCGGTATTTTCCCAGTACCGGTATACCGCACATCCCTACAACAACTATAATAGTAATTATTATTAATTATAAAAATTAGGGATGCACCGATATGAAAATTTTGTCCGATACCGATAAGTGATAATTCCTTTTACTTGAAAGCCGATAACTGATAAATCTAAATCCAAATGATAAATCCAAACCTTGTTCAGGCAATCACGGAGCGATCCAAGCCTGATTGCCATGTTCATCTATGCCTAAACTAACCAAACTAAGGCCACATCCACACGAAGCCAGAGCTTTCCCTATCCAATCTTTTTTTCCCTCGTCTCAAGAAATATTTGCTTACACATGAAACCACTGAAACCGACTTAAAACGATGTAGTACACATTCTAGACAAGTATGTGGCGCTGTAATTCTGCCATAGAAATACTTTAAAAACGGAGAAGAGTTGTGGCTAGAAGGGGTACAGTAACGGTCGGAAATGAGGCAAAATCTCACGATAAAATAACAATAAATATATTTGCTACTTACCAGATTGTTTTATTAACGCCTACACCTATCCCAACCCTAAACCTACCCTCACAATGATGCAAATACAGTAATTAAATGATGCAATATTGATGTGCGCATGTCCAGTGGCTGTAGCTGTGTCCCTTCTAGTCTTTACCGTGCTGGACGTGGTCTGATGACCGTTTCACAATATATAACGATTGGCTGTACACACGAAAACGCAAGGGTGTCTGTTTCAGATTTATCCACTCTGGGACCCGGTTTAAAAAAATACCGGTTTCAAGCTCCTAAAATGGCGAATCCGTCTAGACGAAACACTGATACGATACCTAAACACAGTATCTAAACAAATGCTCCAAACGAGCCAGGTGTGAAAAAGCCCATAATCTCCCAGGAATATATCTACACCTGTCCATGTCGATGCTGTTCATGGCCTTTTTTTTCTCAAGATTTGATCCACAGGATTAGACAATCGTGCTGATTTTTAAAAGACCTTAAAACACACCTGCAGTCATTTTTAAATGAATTCACCTCTTGTTCTCTGTCATTCTTTCTCGTTCACGTTTTCTTTTGGTGTTAATTTCACACCTGAGGCAAGGCCATTTGTGACCCCAGAACCTGTGCGTCTCTGGAGGGGTGTTGAATTCTCCAGAGTTCAGGTCATAATATGACGTTTCCAGCAATATTGATGTCTTTCTCTGTGAAGTGAGCGACATGCATTGTTATAGTTCCTTCCTGTAACCGCTGTAGGATGTACATCAGAGGAGCCATTCATGACTTGAAGGTGACCCAGTTCATGGTAATCCAGAGTGGAGACTTTTCTGATTGAAAGCTGACGTCTGAGGTTGTTTCATCCCCAAAACATGTTGGTGTTCCCAGGACCTCAAAATCAGGCACATGCTAAGCTTGTTTGGGATATAATCAACCTGGTCCCAATAATCATGTTGAAGTAAAGCTCAGGCTCGCTTGAAGCTGCAATTAATAAGGGATATTATAAACATGCCCCAAAACAAGATCAGATGTACGTTTGGGCCCAGGAAAAAAGAAATTCATTGCTTTCTAATGAATGCTTCTAGACATTTCCCTCCTTCTCAGCCTTTTTCACTGGCAGGGTGGTCTCCCCTCAGAAAAAAAGCATGGTTATTTTGAACTTTAATACAATTACAATGGTTTGAAAATATTCAACGTATGTCTGTCTCGTGAATTGAAAACCATTGTTAAATTGGATTATAGTTTATAAGTTGTTACAGATTGCTTTACACAGCCCTTCCCCCAGAGCTGGAGTAGGTTAATGAGAAAAATTAGGTTATCAGGGAAAAAAAGTTACCAGGCAAGATAGATGTTTCTGTATTTTTTACGTTTTAGTGGTTTTGAGGGGAAAAAAGCAGTAACAAAAACATGAATTTGTTGCCAATTTGTTTTATTTTTTTGTTGTTTATGCTTGCTTATGCTGCTTAGACATTCTCACATATGTTTGGAGTGTGGAGAAATTGCGAAGAGCCTAAGTCTTGTTGCCACACACAACTAGATGGGAGAGGACTTGGTTTAAAACCTGCTAATGTAACTCCTGAAGAAAAACATTGGTAATCACTAACATGTGATTCTGACTTCATTTTTCTTTGTCCATGTCCAGGGTTTTTCCAGGGGTTAAAAATGGTCTTTGGTGATGGCGGATGAACACAGCCATCCACACACACACAGTACAAAGTACTCATCTCATGTGAACTGCGAGCCCAGTACTGACAATTAAATCCAAAATAATCCAATTACATAAATGGAAAGAAACAGTTCGTAATATTATCGTATAATGAAATATTCATGAAATAGGTCTATTATTGTGCATTTACACCCCAAGACTTCATGAACAGATCATTTGACATACTATATCAGATTCAACCGTAAATTTACATATGGCTGTCAATCCAGAATCTTTGCAATGTGTAGTTAGCAGCGTGAAAAAATATACATGATAGCTGTAATAAAGTTTAAAGTTCAGGGAATAAGGAGGCGGGAACATTCGGACGGTCGTTCAGCGTAACTTTAATAATAAAATAAACATAAAAAAAACAAATGGAAATAAAGCGGCAGCCCCAAATACAACTACTGCATATTAACATAATAAAACAACAACATAAAGTCCAGGGGCCTATACCATGAAGCCGGTTTATCTGGCTAACCAGATATGTTTAAGCTTAGTTTGTGCCAATCCTGGGTTTTAGGTACCATTAAAGTGGTTTGGCTTTTAGCAGTGCTCATCTCCATAGTAACTTGCACTCCACGGCTAACCTGCTCCAGGGCAGGTTATGTTCTGAATTAGAGATCTCAAACTGAAATTGGACCAATCAGCTGTGAGTAAAGTGACACACCTCTGATGCAATAAAGTCACTCCCCCTGTTTCTACTCCAAATTAAAGGACACTACATGGCAAATGTGTTTTAAAGACTAAAGTGTCTGACTTTTAACAATGCTTATTTATAATAATAATACTTTTGAATGATTTAGATATAATTTATGTAATTATTATACCCCTTAATCAATTACAAATGTTAATCTATCATTAATAGGCACTTTGTTAAAATTAATATAAATAGCCTATATAAAGGTCATACAAATAAGCTTTAAAATCAATAAATAAAGACAACATGTGAGCTTAAATGTTGAGTTCTCTCTATGTATCAACTAAACTAACTTCATAACTTTTACTTGCATTGACATAAGATTTTTCTTTAAGTTGTCCTCTTTCATGGACAGCTCTTTTTTCCTTGCTGTATACATTTGTTTTAAATTCTTAATATTTTTCAAGCATGTAATATTCTGCAGAAGAGAGAAGTGAATCTCAGTTTCAATGATCCACAGCATGTGATTGGCTGTTCACTACTGATGTCATAGCTAAACTCCTAAACTCAGGATCAAAGCCTGAGTTGACAGAGAAAGCTGATGAGCAGCATCATGGGACCAACAAAGCCTGAATAGATTGGTTTGGTTTTGTCAACTCAAAACTAATCCTGTAACCTGAGTTTAAACTACCATCATGGTACAGGCCCCTGGCCTGGTCCTCTCTGTCGTCATTCCTTTTACTTTTATCCTTCCAAAGCTTCTCTGTGGGACTCGAGACTGGTGTGGCGCGCAGGTGCATGGCACACATCGCTGCCATTATAATCACTGAAGCTGTCAATTATAACACGAGGTACACAAAGCTACTCTTTGGCAAAAACTTACGCTATTATCAATTAAGCTACCTATGCTGTGAAATGAAATCTCTTATTGATATCGCGTTTATAAGTTTTAGCCTACCTGTAATGAAAGGATTCACGAGCATGCAGAACAGTGTTGAGCGGATTCTGACTAAATTAGATGCATGTGATTAGCCATTGGTGTTCACATGTTCAACAGATATGTCTGTGATTGGCTACAAAGCTCAACGCTGCAAAAACACGTTGTAAATAGAAACCATTCACGCTTTTCACAAAGTGCTAACACAAACACTGAGTGTTATAAAGCAGCCGGCTATCAGTGGGTACCGTTATTGCAGAACAGCAAGTATCATCGCATTAAATGTTTGAACAAATCTTTGTTGGGACAAAGATTAATTTTTGCAGCTGCCCAAATATTTTCAATGCAGGAAAAACCCTGATATAACTAGCTTATTTATGTGGTGCAAAAGTGCAAATGCACTCTAAAAGTGGCTTCTTGTAGTTCAGGGTCAAGCAATCCATTTTTTGTTGGGTTGTCCAGAATATTTTTATGGTAAATGGACTGCATTTATATAGCGCTTTCAACAGACCCATGGCCATCCAAAGCGCTTTACATTGCCTCACATTCATCCATTCATACACCAACGGCGGTGTCAGCCATGCAAGGCACCATCCAGCTCGTCGGGAGCAGCTGGGGTTAGGTGTCTTGCTCATGGACACCTCGACACTTGGTTAGGTGTCAACCGGGGATTGAACCACCAACCTTCCGGTTTGTAGACAACCTACATGAACCACTGAGCCACTGCTGCCCACGATAAAAAATTGAGGATGTACCTCAATATCCTTATACTCTAGCTTTGTTGTGTATTTGAACTTTAAACGCTCAAAGCGTACACTATCCCAGGGGTTTTCAAACCTTTTGATGCCAAGGGCCCTCAAATATTATGCAAGGGACCCACTTCTTACACCGTGTCTACACCTGACGCGACTGTTGACGGGTGCACCGCAACAGCTAGACGCTGTCTACACTGGATGCGTCAAAGCGACCGTTTCAAAGCATTTTTCCTTCATGTCAGTATGTCTTGAATAGAACGAGGCATCAGTTTACTGTCGGGGTTTGTCGTCGCGCCACATCTAGTGTAGACAACATCGCTATATTGTCCTTTGTCGTGACGCATCGTGCCACTCGTGTCCGGTGTAAACACGGGCTAAAAGTATAATGGTAGCTATATATTTTCTTGTGTAGACACCCATTTATGCTGTGTGAAAGACATGTTATTTGACTTTTATATTGTCATTGAACTGAAGCAAATTAAATTGGCATCTTAACTGAGAATAACATTTAATAATGGTATTTTAGTTTTAAAATATAAAATTATTTGAAGATTTGTTTTTTTCTTTTAAAAACAGTGCTGACAATAGAATTAATTTATTATAAATTTGCATCTTTTATGGTCCGTTGAACTACTCTCAGGGTGTGTCAACAGTTTGGGGGGAATTTTGCTCAGCTAGTTAGTTAAATTAGTGTTGTGTTAAATTAGTGTAAACAAATGTTGACCTCTTTATTATTTGCTACCATGTCCATTTTAATCGTACGCACATTTGAAGGTAACGATATGGCAACAACGCATGTCAAGTAATGTTATCAAAAGTACCGACTTCGGAAACCAAGTCGGTACTGAAATTTTAAAAGTGTGACGATACAACTACAAGCATTTCCCTATAGCATTTTGAGCACTGTTGAACGGATTCTTAAACGCCTCTGATTGGCCGTTGTGTTCACATGCTTAACATATATGTCTGTGATTGGCTACAATGATCAACGCTTCAAAAACAAAAACTTACAGATACACGCGTGAACGTTTGCAAGCAGGCGTCTATCAGCAGATCCCTAATATATCCGCTGATGGACGGATCCGCCAATAAACGCCTGCTTTTAAACGCTTACCTTCAGTACTTCAAAGTATGGAAGTTGACCACAAATGAACCCTTCTCCCAACATCTCAGAAGAGCTTCAGAATCATAACCTGCTTTCTGAAATGCATGATTTGCTTGAATACGTTATGAGGAATTGACAGATTACCTGTCTGAGACCGTATTATTACCTGGTTCAGAGTAACTGTGAAGTCCTTGTGAACGGTGTTGCCTGCTTCTCTAGGGTGCGTGATCCTGGAAATGGAGAAGTCTTCTATTTTCGGAGGTCAGTTAGAGAGCGCGTGAAGAATCGACAGCTTTGAGAGGAGGACTTGGACGGTGTTCAGCAAGACGCTTTGAAAGGCTGCTTTTGTAGCTGTGAGGGCTCGCTGTTCCTGTGTGGAGCTTAGGTGTGCCACACAACGACTCCACTGCCCCAATGCAATAAAGAAGCCAATGGCGCTTACACACACGTGTGCGCATGCAAAAGCACTTGCGCACACACTCATAATTCATAAGCCTGGATTTGAAGGCTGTGAAGAAGACTGCAGGTGCTAAAGGGTGTACTGAAAGGCATTTTGAAGTCAAGTTAACAGGACAGATGGGAGCCTGTACATGTGTTCGCTTTTCCTTTCATCGAGGCTGGAGGATATGATTGATTACAGTGAGACTGTGCTTGACCCTGTGTGACGGCAGTGAAAGTTATGATTGTTTGTCACTGAAGAATGCTAAGTGACTTTTTATCATGCTTCTCAGTTTCTGTTGGGTTTTTCAACTGCTTGTTGATGTTAATATAAAGTTCATAAACGAGTAAAGAAATGAATACATTTCAATTTTAAACATTGTTCTGTGCCACATTTGACTTGTCAGCTTGATAAATTGAGTGTGATGGGTTAAAAAGACTGTACTGTGAAATAATGCAAAGAAAACATATTTTTTTGTTGTTGTCTTTGCTGGGTACATTCAAAAACAAACCTACTGTCCAATTAGTGTCATAAACAAATGACTCTGAGTCAGTGTTTTTAATGGATTTAATCCGTTTGATTGTTTCGCTGAAAGAAACAAACATCCAAATTAGCATCTAAATCCCCCACTCAACTCCGCATCATTATATTGTCATGTTTAACATAAAATATATTTAAATTTTAATTAAATAATCTAAATATTGAACTGAATTTTATAATGAATATTGAAATGAATTAAATAAGTTAAATATTCATATGTAATTGTTGTTTCATAGTTAAAAGAATAAAAAAAAAATACTAATTCACTAATAAATTATGTAATTAGGACCAATTGACCGTTCGCAAAGACCCTTTAGTTACTGTTGCTATGTCTGACAAGCCATGGCGCTCACACCACACATCATGTTCTCACGCAGTGAAAAACACATCGCAGTGCAAAGAGGACACTGACAGAAGGGACAGAGCAGGTTGCTTTTAATATGAAACTGAGTCTCAACTCTAAAATATATATAAAATCTTTTTTTTTTTAAAGAAATGTAAACAATAAATACCGTTTGTGGCTCTTTAATGTGTGTTGACTGTAGTGCCTCAGTTAAAGCTGCTCATGAACCGATCATCTCTTCCTTCTAGTTAATTTATAGTATCAAATAAACATAAAGGAATGTTTTTTAAGTTCAAGTCAACCGATGTTAATCTACGAACTCTCTTGACTGCTTTGTGGGACAAAAATGGCGGATGGCGAATTACGATTGGTCAGGTCGCCTGTCAATCAAACTCCTGGCGAAGGGTGAATTGTGGAGGTTTGATCATTTTGGTCAATTTTGGACAGAAATGTGCAAAAATTACAACAACAACAAAGCAGCATACAACACTATCTAATTAGTTTCTGACGCATTGAGCTGTGAGAATTCGAAGCAACATTTCATGCTCCTAGACTTATAAATAAAAGTATAAAAAGGTTGTAGAGCCTCATCTAAAAAAAGCCTTCTTTTCCATCACTTTTTTCATTTCCTAGTGGGTGGCAGGGTGAATCAGGAACTCAAGTACACGCGGCAGAAGATCGGAGAGGAGGCCATGTTTAGTCCTCAGCTCATGATACAGACGCCACGACAGGAAGGTGCTAACATTCTGACCGTAGAGGCGCTGAAGCAGCACCTCGACTCCGCCATTATGGCCAGCAGAGTGCACGTTTACATGTACAACAGGTAATGGCACAACAGCCTCTGTAGAGAAACAATATGTCCATGGACATTTTTTATTTTAGGTTAATAATTTTGAAAGTGTATATTTTCCTATGTGTATAAAGTTCTTTAAATGATCATACTTTTTTCAAATTTTCTTTTTACTTCCATTCATAGTAGTACACAGTATATCTAATTTCCACCGTTGGATTTTCAGGCAATGGAACTTGGAACATTTATGCTACAAATCAGGAGAACTTGTTACAGAAACCCATTATGTGGACCAGGTAAGGAAGAATAGCGTTTTTAAAATGACATTTTAGTAGAAATATGTACACATCAGAGGAGGACCTAAAGGCGTGTGACAGTAATAGCACATCTACCTTTTCAGATTATAGAGAATCTGTACCCATGTCTGATCATCACTCCTCTGGACTGCTTCTGGGAAGGTGCTAAGCTACATTCAGGAACGGTCTACCTCCCGTAAGTTTCACACACATTTTTCTATTTCCTTGGAGCTTGTAATATTTGACTCTGTCCCATCTGACTCTTGAAAACAAGTTGATTTGCCAAAAAGGCCATTTTCATACAGTAAACACTTCGCTGACATGTCCTTCCTGTGAATAGAGCCATGTTGAAAACCAATAAACAAATTTCAAGGAAAGAGTTTTCCAATCCAACCAAGAGTGGTGGTTAAAAGTGGTTTTTGCTATGTTTATTTGATAAATTACCTCTTTATGGGTAATTTAGTTATATATCAAACCTAAGCAGGATGTTTAATGCGAGTAGAGTTATTTGCACTCTTTGTAAGGTGAAATGTAATAGTCAGTGAAGCTCAAGTCAGATATCACCTATGAGTTAAATGCCATAATTTCTAGAAGTGTTAATGCAAACACCAGCGGAAAACTAATGCGCAGACCATGGAAGTGTCAAAAAAAATGTATGCTTGTAAGATTAAGTCCATGAAGTGCAGGAAATATTTTTTAAAAATTGTATTATTGAATTAAGTTTTGTGATTTTGAGTTGGTTTGAATGATATAATCTGTGTTTTGACGAGTAAATAGTGATGTTGCATAAAGAATATATAAAAAAAAAAAGATGAATCACTATATTTTAATCGAATGACAGCCCTAAGTGGTGCTTCACAGTCTCCAATGGTGTTTTCTGAAGGCCTTCATTGTGATGTTGAACCGCTTGAGGCCTCGCACTTCTGCTGCTAATGGCTCCTTGCAACAGTTACACTCAGTAGACAACCACCAAGTCTGCAAAAGTTTTTCTGCCCTCCTCCCCCTTTCCCTCCATCATGGATGTAAATAAGGATTTTACTGTGTTCTGGTTGGGGGACTTGGAATAATGACTCAAGCCTGGTTAGGCACATACAATGTGGTCTGAACCACTGCAGGCCTGCCAGAAGAGAAAGACAGAGGGGCGAGCAGAAGGAAACACATACAGAAAAAAGGAAAGAGAATGAAAGCAAGAGGGAGAAATGAGAGAAAGATGGTGCAGGGACAGAAAGGCGGTGCTGGTTTGACAGAGGGAGGCTTAGAGAGTCAGTCAGCGGAGCGGTGGAAGTGCATGGGTGATGGAAAGTGGGAGGGTGAACTCGGTCCGAGGAAGGCCGTCTGAGGATAGAGTCAAACGTACGGGCGGGACGGGAGACCGGGTGAAGACACAGCAAGAGAAAGAGGGTGTTGAAAAAAACCAACTGAGACGAGATGGCAAGCAAAGTATGGGAGGTTTGCGAAACTGCTGCGTTGGGCTGTTAGTTGTGGGGAGATGCCAGGCCCTGAGCGGGATCACCCGGCACGGCAGTATAATTAGAGGGGATAAAGATCAGATGAGCGGATTGATTCCATTTTCTCAAAGCTGTTATTATGGAGGCAGGCTGAAATCCAATCCCAACTACATTGGTGCTGCCACCGCTGTGACGTGCGGCGTCCATCAATCCCTAAGCCTTCGGAATTCCATCCAGTCACCCTTCTTCCGCTCCTCATAGTTATGCCGTACCACTTTAAGCACGTCCAACATCCCTTAAGCAGGGCTCCATGCTTCAACATGCACTGTTTTTTAAGAAATTAATACTTTATTGGTAACACTTTATTTGAATGTGTCCTTGTTACACATGCTACATGTGTTTACTATAGTAATAACTATAAATTAGGCATAATTAAATGCAACCAACTCTAAACCAAACCCTAATATTACCCTAACCCTATAGTAAGTACATGTACTTAATTAATATTACTCAGTACAATAAAGAAGTGCAATTACACTGTAAAATGGACACATTAAAATAGTCTTACCACTTTATTTAGCAAGAACTCATTCAAAGGTCAGAGTAAAGACATTTATAATGTTACAAAAAAATAACAGTGATAGTTATTGAGCACCAAATCAGCATATTAGAATGATTGACATTTTAAAATATATTAAAATAGAAAACTTATTTTAAATGGTAAAAATATTTCACAATGTTGCTGAGTTTAGTGTATTTTTCATCAAATACATGCAACCTCGGTGAACACAAATCTTACCGCAATGAGTGCCACATTTTAAAGACAGGTTATCTTTTGAAATGTGGCAGCTCAATGTCAGTTTTTCAACAATCATCTTACGAAATTTGGGAGTAGATAAAGCATGTCATGCGTACTCTGTGTTCATGTTAGCTCTGGTACTCTGTGTTTGTGTTATGTTAACTGGGAGTTAATGTGTAACCCTGCTATTCAATTTCGTTGTACTTCATCTAACACACTTTAAGGCTGTAATGTCCACATCAATAAAATGGTTTCTTTTTTTCCACACAGTGGCAAGCCCCCAGTGCATTGGACCAACTTTGATCCGATGGGATTCATTGCTGAGCTGAAGATGCTGAAGCATTCGGTGGACAGCTGGGAGGAGATGCTGATCAAAGCAGGCGTGGGCCATGGTTACTTGGACCGCCCCTGCCTGAATCCCGCAGACCCTGAGTGCCCATTGTCAGCTCCCAACAAGAACATGACACGGGTGAGTTCAGCATACAAGGGATGACATAGAGCAATAGCTGAAAATTTGTTGGATGCCTGTTTCAGTTTTCCCCAGTGATAGCTAAAGATTCATAATAAAAGCAAAGTTGTTTTGCATCTTAAGCTTGTCTCTGATTTATGATCTGTCGTCATCTTAAGCCTTTTGACGTGGCTCATGTGCTGACTGGTGGCTGCTATGGGCTTTCCAAAAAGTACATGCACTGGCAGGAGGAGCTTATCGTAGGTGGGACCAAGAAGAACGACAGCGGCAAACTTCTGAGGTAAGAGACCACTTTGGGATTTAAACACTGATGGCATTCAGAGAAATTAATGTATTTTAATTGTAAAGATGATAAACGATTGTGAAAAACCATCGAAGGTGTGCAAAAGGAAAAAAGGAAGGGTCTAAAGTATGTCTTTAAATTTGTTAGCAGTACAATTTGAGGCCATTTTTGGGCCTTACATAGCAGTGGAAAAAAGATCAGTGTCACACTCACATGTACAGTATGAGGTTTGTTTTTGTTTCTTGGCAGATTGTAATCATTAGTAAACTGCATATTAGTATTCATTCCCACAGACTGAAGGAAGCCCACACCTTTTACTCCAAGAGTGAAACATTTTTTCCCCCCAGAACTCTTTAGGCTTGAGTGGGGACAGAATTCAGCATTCACATTTTGAAAGAACGTTGTCTTAAGTCTCAAAAATGTTAATTCGCAACAGTGGTGGTGGCGGAAAATATTCTCAAGTGGCTCTGGAATTGTCCACTACGATTTCTAGGAAACTTTTCACTCCCTTGCGGTTTTCTGAAAAGACAAAGTCAAGGGTTTTTTCTTTCAAGAAGTGTTCATTGAACAATAGCAGGTTGACAGTCCACTTGAGGGAGTCTGTACTCTAAAGTTGGAGAAGGCTGAGCTCGTCTGTGGAGCAAAGTGATAGACCGCTGTATTTATATGGTAGTGCTTCTTTTCATAGTTTTTTATCCCTAAGATACAAGGTTCAAGACTGTTTGTTTTTTTTTTTTTAGCAAGAGCAGCCGTTATCACCCCCCCCCCCCCCCCAACAATAACCAATAACGTTAAAGCCAACTTATTTTTTCACTAAAACATTTATAACAACAAAACCTTTTTAGCAATTTTGATATTGCTTTCAAAAAGTACATTTTGAATCGCTTCGAGTCGCACATTATAATCTGTGTTTCATTGAGTGAGTGAGTCATTCGAGTTGATTCAGTGAGGAAATTAGCTGATTCAGACCAAGGGGTCTTGGGTTTAATTCAGAATGATTCTCCAATCATTCAACTGTTTGGAAAGAACAACACCTTTGTTTGGACATTGGGCCACACGTTGCACCGAAGATAACGCACTTCAAAGTTGTGTGCTGACTGTTTAGTGTCACCACAACTTACATTTAGCTCATTTAACATTTTGTTCTCTCTTCACTCTTCCTCAAAAGTGCACAGGCTCTTCAGACCATGTTCCAACTCATGACCCCAAAGCAGATGTATGAGCACTTGAAGGGTTACGATGAAGTCTCGCACATCAACTGGAATGAGGACAAAGCAGCTGCCATACTAGAGGCCTGGCAGAGGAGATACTCTGAGGTACATGCACGTTTCTCACTGCGGAGCATCTCGCGGAAAGGATGTAAAGATGCTCTGTCGATGTCCAGTCTACTTCAGTGGAGACATTTACAGTGAATGTTTCTGCTGTAGTATTTTTTAGTAATTCATTCTTTCATCAGGTTTTACTTTACCTAAAACTGTATCTTGTTATGAACCGTTTAGGGGGCCCTTGGCGATTTATTCCTACAGTCCTACTTTGTGTTTCCTGGAACATACACTCACATACATGCGCTCATGCAGTGTGAAGGCATTCATCTTTAGTCATAAGTAATGCATACATTCCAGAGGCGCTTTGTCTCTTGAGGTTAGGACCCAGCTGTTTAAGTGCAGTCCTTCAAAGGCATAGACTTCCTTTTTTCCTTCTTCATACTTTAAACGCTCAGGTTAAGTGTGAACTTGGAAAAACGGGGCACATCTGTAAGGTCAGGAAAGGTCACGATGGGACACTGTAGAAATGTGCACACTAAAACCTTCACATGCATTTGATGTGTTATGTTATGGCATTGAACATTTTTTAGAGGTATTTCAGTCCTGTCTGCTTTAGAAATCAACACTTTTCATCAAGCTTGAATTTGTTTACGTTTAGTTAATGCATTAGAGGCCAGATTTACTAACAGTTTGCACCAGCGTCAATTTACTGGTGTTTGCGCCATTATTTACCGCCCACGTCTTAAACCAGACGCTAACAGGTAGATTGCGCTGGTCATTATGAAAAGTTCTGCCTGCATCTGTGTTCATTAATTTGCGCGTCGTCGGTAGAACGTAGAACTGTCCACTCCCATCTGCGCATTTATGGAATTGCGCTCTCACGCTAATTTGCCCTGTTTAGTAAATCTGGCCCTAGGTGTCATGAACTAACAATGAGCAATCTTTTTGTCAAGATTTATTAATAATGCAAATTAATGTATTATAAACAAACATGAATTGACAAATGAACAGTAGTATATGTATAAATGAACGTTAACATTTTTACAGAAAATATAAATATGGGTTAATTTGTTAACATTAATGTGTTAGATGCCATGAACTGGCAAAACCATTTTACAGCATTTATTAAAACTGCATAATGTCAATGTTTACATTTTACATATAAATCATATAAAAGTTTATCTCCATGTGGTCCTGTTTAGTATCGCAATTTGACATGTCTAAAATGTAAACAAGCTCTAAAAAGCTCTTTGCCGTTGCACTATACTCACACTGTACATTGTGAATTCTGAAAAGTTTTGTTCCGCAGTGGGGTTTTTTTCCCGTGTGCATAAATGAATGTGTAATATATATCATTTGGTTATTAGGTTTCCTTTTGGTGTCTTCAAGTGTCTTTTGGAAAGACACCTAAATTTACCTTGAAAAAAAAAAAAGCTTGTGAGAATCACAAGTTTACTTTGCTGGATTTAGCAAATGATGACAGAATAAAACAGGATAAATGATGTATGCTTAATTTCACGATAAGTTTGCGATTAATCATGATTAATTACACCCTTTTTGTATGATTAGTCGCATACTTATTGTGTCACTAAGCATTGTACAATTGTAATCTATTGACGGCCCTACTTTGTAATAAATAATATTTTAGGCAACTAGTTATTAACAGCTTGTAATTTGTTTACTTTCCACTTGTCCAAATATGAACTTGTTAAAATGAACATCATGCAACATTGAATGCTGTCATTGTTAGTTCATGATACCTAATGCATTAACTAATGTTTACAAATAATTTTAGCATGCTTTAATAAGAGATTTGCTCATTTTATATGGGAGGACTTTATTACAACACAGCCAGTTTTTGCTAGTGTGGGTGTCCATTGCAGAATCAACCCCTCTTGGTATGGTGGCCCCAGCACTTGTGTGTCTGTGTGTGTGTGTTTTAGCATGTGTGTGGTATCTGTGTGTGTGTGTGTGTGTGCTTGACAGGACCGTCTGGAACACATTAACCCGCTCAGCGCACAATCTCTTTCACAGCTGCCGTCCCATTGGTGGCTTGTGTGTGACATCATCTGGTCTCTGTTTTGTCAGCCCTGACCTTCGCTTGGCATAGGGTTTCCTTTTAGTGTGTGTGTGTGTGTGCAGGGCTGAACATGTGTGTGCTTGTGGATGTGGGTGTGTGTGGTTTTAGGGGGTGGGGCCGTGATATTCATTTCTTGGATAATTGTGCTGTTGAAACATTTGTGGAACTGTGATTTCCACGTTATTTAATTAGCGTCATTTGCCACAGGGAAAATGCAAAACAAAGAAAAAATGAGCAGTGAGTAAATGATAGAGAGGGTGTAAATGAATTGAAGGCAAACGACATTGAAATGATTTTTTCTGTCCTGTGTGTCCTCAGGCCGTCCAGCAGAGTGTATCTGTAAACTCGTCTCAGAAAGTTCTCACATTCACCACCACCACCCTGGAAGACATCCTTAAGTCCTTCTCTGATGTCAGTGTGATCCGTATTGCCAGTGGCTACCTCCTAATGGTAAACTCACTCACACATCTCCAGTTCTGTCTGAAGAGCTTTAGTTTTATCTAGACTTCCTCTCCTTTTATGTTCAGGTTAAAGCACAACCTCATTCACTACAGTCTGCTTTACACATTTTAACCTAAGGACTCAACCGAGTATTTGTATAGACGTGTAATATGCCTAATTTCGATGTTAACATCATTTTAAGGTCCATTCACACCAAAACTGGAGTGACTAAATAACAGGAAAATAAAAAAAAATTATTTCAGGAAAAGAAAAAATCTCAACAAATCTTAGAAAGACAGTGGTTTGATTAGCATGCTAACAGTATGCATCTGTTAGATTTGTTTATAGGGTAAAACCCTCTTGCAAAAGTTGGATTTATTAATTTCATCCCCTTCTAATCACTGCTGCTATAGCCATTCACTTTCAGACAAGCATTCACTTGCACTGTTCTTTGAACATTCTGCCAAAAGTGTGGTGTTTTTAAGTCTCTGTCCCTTGTGAAATAAAAGTACAATTTAGCATATGATCAAAAAGAGTGCTTATTACAGAAATAATATAGTTTTAAAAGAAATGATGTGGTATATTTATGTTAAACTAAAATGTACTTTACTGTCAGTTCTATTGAAATTTGTATGTCATTTCTTTAAATATACATGCAAGAATGAAGTTGCAATTTAGTACATTAAAGGTATATTAACTTCAAATGTAATTAAATGACGCACTGCAGTTAAAATTACAATTAAGTACTTAACATGTGCTTTAGTATGATCAACACATCAAATTAAGTGTACTTTAAAGCACGGCCAAAGATTATTAAAACAATGATTTAAGTAAAACTTTTGATGAAGTGTACATTTAATCTATTAAGAAACATAGTCATGAATTTGCTAAGACATCTTTTTCACAAGGTGGATCAAATAAAAAATAGTCCAGCTTATAAAAATGCATCTTGAGACCCCTGTATTATTTTTCCATTATGTTGCAACTCCATCAAGTTGATTTAATGTAAAGGCCCACAAAGAAATTTGTACAGTCCGTGGTCAGATGAGCATGAAACAAGGAGAAATTGTGCAGGAATTATTTAAAAAAAACAATTAGTCAACTGGTCGACGCCATTGCCAAGCAGATTACTGCTCATGCATTTACAGACACTGCTCTTATATAATTTTCTGTCCATCTCTCTCTCTCCTCTACAAGCAAGTGTCAAAAGTCAAAAAAAGATTCTTCCTAGCTTAAGAATCAAATGATCGACTGATCATAACGATATATTAAGACATATTTTTTCATTTTAAAATCTTGTCATGAATGTTTTTTCATGTTGAAAATTCTGACGTGTGTGTGTGTGTGTGTATAGGCCTAGTGTTATGTTACATGCAGCTTGCCAGTGCATGCCTGACCCTGCTGTGCCATGACCGCACTCATGAGAACGGCGCTGCGGTAATGTGATAATGTCAGATTAACGCTATAGCTGTGTTATCTGTGTGCAGCTTGCCTATGCGTGTCTGACCATGCTGCGGTGGGACTGCGCCAAGTCTCAGGGGGCGGTCGGGCTGGCCGGAGTGTTGCTGGTCACTCTTTCTGTCGCCGCCGGACTAGGACTCTGCTCGCTTTTGGGCATCTCCTTTAACGCCGCTACCACACAGGTACATCGCATGAACATGAGTAATCCAAGGGGCTGTTCACACAAAATGCATCCGTTTCACTGTGCTACTTTTTCAATGTAAACGCGATCTTTAACCATTGCACTCACATCTTTTGCACGGCATTCGAAAAATGCGGTGCTCAAGTTAAAATATGCATATTTAGACCTTGACATTTTTTGGTTCCACTTATGCTGTTAAAAACACTTTCTGTGTGAACCGACCCTAAGATGTTACAGGACCTACTGTGTACTTTACATATAGCATGCTTTTCTGTTTTCATGTGCGTAAAGGTGTTGCCGTTCCTGGCCCTTGGTGTAGGGGTGGACGATGTCTTTCTTCTGGCTCATGCTTTCAGCGAGACTGGCCAGAACAAGAGGATTCCATTCGAGGTGTGTTATCTCATTCCACACGTCCTGAAAAACAGGGAATACTACTAAACAATAACAGTTTTCAGACCCTCAGAAAACACAGAGTGACTACACATCCAAAGATAGTGTCAAGACAAAGGCAGTCAGTTCAGAAATGAGGGAGCTTGTATGTTATCAGAAGGGGGTATATCAGAGTGTACCCTCATGTTATCACTTACAGCAAGGAATGTGTGTGTACCTGCCCCGGCCTGTGATGTAACTTCAAAAACACTAGCACACTTTGATCTGCTGAAGGCCACTGAACAATGTGGGACTAAAGAAGTTTCTTCCACACAACATGGATTAAAAAAAACAAAAAGTACCATGGTACTACCGTTTTTTTGGTTTGTTTTTTTGGGAGATGCTGCCATTCAATTCTATTGAATTCTATAACATACTTCGAAGTAACAAATAAATACCATGTAATAAATATTAATATGTATTTATTTTCATATAAATATAAATATTCATATAATATTTATAAAATCTGATATAATTATTCAATTCAAATTGTATTATAATATATTACATCATACAATAATATGGTATATTATGTAAAATATGTGTGTATTTTTTTAACCGTGTGAGTGTATATATACATAGTTATATATTACTGTGCAAAAGTCTTAGGCAGGTTAGTATTTTCACCCAATTTTTTTTTATTATTTATATCTTTTGCTGAAGTGTGTCAGTAGATGCCAGTTTACATATATATCATTACTATAATGTATAGGTAATGATACCAATTTCCTTTTTACAAATCTTAAGTGTGCAAAACCTATGATTGCACACTTACTAATAATAATGTTAACTTGACATATTGAGTTAATTCAGTAAAGGATTCATTAAACTAATTAAAAGTATTTTTGAATGATTTCTTAAAAGAACCAGATCATAAGAGTCAATTGTTCATGATTTGGTCTATGCTGGCATACTGCAGTCTTTTTATACTTCATGCTCTTACACATACTTTTGGTCTTTTTATTATATCAAAATACCATGGTATTATCATCTGATATAATCACTTTTCCATGGTACTGCCACGATACTTTTTTTTGTGAATCATTAATCAGTTTCTGTATAGCCATTACTAGTACACATGTTAAGGATTTGAGTTGTTAGTTTTGCCTGCAAAACGCGATTGGACAATGGCAATCTTATGTTTATGTGATCTGTTTTTTTTAGTTAATTTGTGTATATGTTTTCGTTGATATATCTGTCAGGGTTATCTTTGTTTAGCTTTCATGTGCGTATACGCATGGTGGTGTATGAGAGGTGATTTAGATGATTCTAATGCAGACGACTAAGTTCAGGCATGTATTTGCTTGTGTTTATGTGAGATTGCACAGCGTGCAGCGACACTTTTGTGTGGAAAGTAAACAGTTCCCCTGTGGGAGGAGAGAGAGTGCAGAGCCCTCCTGTCTTAAAGCTCTCTGTGTGTGGTCCTGCACGTCCTCAGACACCACAAAAAAAAACTTTCCCTCTTTCTTTCCTTCTCCTCATCTCTAACTCTGTGTG
The DNA here is from genome assembly GCF_949357685.1 of Gobio gobio. Lineage (NCBI taxonomy): Eukaryota > Metazoa > Chordata > Actinopteri > Cypriniformes > Gobionidae > Gobio > Gobio gobio. Next base: position 36,919,337 of record NC_137116.1, on the reverse strand, counting down.
CACGGAGGTGGGGTTTTGAACTGTTTCATTTGCGTCTCGCACCCTGAATGGCTTTGAAACGGGGATAGAGAGCTTATCCTAACAAGACAGCGAGCCAATCATGTTTCTGCACCCTGGGCTGCTTTGTTTAAAATGATATTGATGGAAAAGATTTCTGTGTGAGTGAGGGATAAGGAGAAGGGAGGGAAATGAATCTGTGTTTGCTTTTTTCTTCTCTCCAAAAAATCCACATAATAGCAGGGCAAGTTACACTTTAAGTCATAATGTGTCTGTCAGTGCATAAATTAATAAATCAGTGATCAGTTAAATTCAATTATTTCTATTCTACTGAAATTTAAACTCTATCGAGCTGAGAAAATAATTATTCAAAACACCACGTTCAGATGAAAAAGAAATAAGTGAGTAAAAGTTCACAGTATATCACAGTTCTGAATAAGGTTACACTAAACATTAAAACAATTTTTATTATATCATATGACCAGATATTACTAATAACTTAATTTTTATTAATTCAATCTTTTTGTCTACGAGTACAGTGTAATATACTCAGAATATCTAGAGCTGCAGGTACCCCCATATTTGGGGTATATAACTTATTAGATTGAATAAATAATAAATAAAGTAAATAGATAAAAAATGTAAATTAATCAGTTTGGTAACACTTTATTTTACAGTGTCCTTTTTACATATGTTACATGTTCTTACCATATTAATAACAGTAAATTATGCATAGTTACATGCACCTAACCCTTAACCTAATCCTAACCCTATACTAAGTACTTGTAGTTAATTATTATTAATCAGTACTTAAATATATAAAGATACTGTAACAATGACACCTTAAAATAGTGTAGCCATCAGTTTTGTCATTTTTAGTTACACTGAAATATCTATTCTACAAAAATCCAAACTCAGTCGAGATGAGAATAAAATTGCTCAAAGCACCACATTTAGATAAAAGTAAAATAAGTGTCTAAAAGTTTGCAATATATCACAATTTTTAATCGATATACACTAAACATAAAGAATTGCAATGTTATCACAAGCCAGATGTCAATCATCTTCCAATCGAAACCGAAGACTAGCTGCTAAAACAGTACTCGCCATGGTATTAATGTCAAAACGGTGCACACATTAACATAATACTCCCCATGTTTACATATTATTGCATATTCAGCAACTTGGTAATGACATTGTTACTCATTTCACATGCTAATCATAACAGAGGTAATTTATGTACTGTAGTCTGAGGTACAGTAACAAAAACAGCCAGTTTAATTCTCAGGGTCTGAGAGAAGTTGTAAAATGGACATGAAAAGCTAATATACAACACTTTTTGGTGCAAGAAACCTTGACTAACATAAGTGGACTCCAGGGGGAAGACTAAAATGCTTGCTGTGGATTTGATCTTTGTTTGTTTCTGTCTTTTCCCCTCAGGACCGCACTGGTGAATGTCTGAAGAGGACTGGGGCTAGTGTGGCCTTGACCTCCATCAGTAATGTCACAGCATTTTTCATGGCCGCCCTTATTCCAATCCCAGCACTCCGAGCCTTCTCCTTACAGGTTTGTGTGTGTTTTTTTCACCCCATCATCTTGAACAGAAATGCAGTTCAAATTGCTTGTCTATAGCAATCATGTTTTTGTTTATATAACCAATGGATGTTTGCTGAAATTTCCAACGTCCATACCTGCTCTTTCTTTGTGTATATGCGTGTGTTCCATACCTTCATTGACTCCAGATTTCTCCACACGACTTTTATTGATTTCATTCATCAAACCAAGCGTGTGACAGGTTGAGAGAGCTGGCGTGGCCCATAACCCCCCCACGGGGTGTGATTAGTGGTGCGGCCCCCTAAGTGTGCAGATTGTGGGCATGTAACTCAATCTGGGAGTGGGGGGTGGGTCGCACGGATTGTTGTTCCACACATCTGCGGTTTATTTATGACCGCAAGGCTGTGGAAGTGACATTGCAAAGAGGCTGAGCAGGAGATCTGCCCACAACCTGTTCCTGACTTAAATCAGGATAAAGAGACTGTCGAATGAAAATTCTGTCATCATTTACTTACCCTCATGTCGTTCCAAACCTATAACTTTTTTTTCTTTTGTGGGGAAAGAAAATGAGATATTCTGAAGACTGTGGACTGGAGGTTTCAAACTTCAAAAAAGAACTCAAAAGCACCTTTATGGCCTGTTCACACCAACACAAATGTTCAGTGTTTGTATGCGATTTGTCTATTTTTTTTTTTCACCAAACATTCGTCTTGGTGTGAACGGGCCTTTTGAAGTGTAATAAAAGTGGTTCCTATAACAAATCATACACAATAAGACCATAATCCTCTCTAGCGCTCTTTAGCATGTTTGAGTGACAAGTATTGATGTCCAATTCCTGAATGAATCATTTTGAAAGATTTGTTCATGATTCACTACTCATGAATGGAGATTTTTCAGTCAATTATGACTTACATTTTTGTCTTTTCTCACACAAAGCTATCGTATGGCTTCAGAAGACCTTTGAATATAGAACATGAGTCATATGGACCATTTATATATGTTTTTGCATGGTTGATTTTTGGAAAAAAAAGCAACTATTATGGGTTTGTTATAAAAATATGACAGGAGTTTATTTTTGGGTGAAGTATCCCTTTAAATGGTCTATGAAATCTGAATCTTCCTACATTTGAACCTACTTAGTCAGTCTTACTAAATTCAATTTAAAGATTTTCCCTATTGGACGTCTGAAGCCTCATGAAAAACTCACACTGATTCAATGCTTGAGCTGCTTAACCCTTGAACTTTAGGTGAAGTAACCTCGCCATCATCCACATAACCAGCACAGCTGCACAGAGACAGACGCAGAGATTTACACTCTGATGCCTTGTTCTGTTTAACAAACACGCTCACACAAATCTCAGCCTAAACCCTACAGACAGCCTCCCCCTTTGCGGGATCCTTTGATCCTAAATCAGAAATACACCATTGCCTTGCTTGTATATCTGCAAGTGTAGACTATGTCATATTGTGTTTGTGTCTGTTCGAAGATTACATATTTTCAGAATATGAAGTGCGGGATGAGCCTGTCGACCACACACAAGACGTGGCTCACGCCTAAACTCGTACAGACACACTCATACGGTGCTGTAGATCTAGTATTAGGATGTGTGGATTGATGTCTCACACACATCTGTCAGACACACGCTGTTTTTCACTGCAGCACACTCCAACTGGCACCTGTTCAACGGTGCCTGAAAACACTCATCTTCAAAACCGCTGTGAACACACACACCCACACGCACACCCCAACACATACATACACATACATACACACACTCTCTCACGGCTAAGAGATACTGCTTTTGAAACATTATTTCCTGCAATAACACTCTTTTTTTAGCTGTAGTCTTTTTAAAGATTTTGTGTCCAAATATTTACTTCAGATTTTCTGTACAAATGTGTTTACTTGATCGTTTGTGTCCAAATGTTTTTACTTCAACTTACTGGTCAAAATTTTTGGCTCAACTTGTCCACTTTTGGGAAAATGCATGTAAATTACTAAAGAATTGATTTTGTTTTGTTTTTTGTTTTTTGCCATATGCATCTCAATCCTTTTAGATAATCTTGTTCCTGTCAATATTTACTTATACACAATTTGTAGGCTTTCTATTATAAGAAAATGCACCAAAAATATTTATGACTCATCCTGCACTACACTAGCCTGACAAGCCAGACCCACATCAAGAGGTTGGGTCTGGAAACTCACCATTGACAGGGCTCAATCCGAGGGGCGGGATAAATGGTTGTCTTTCAAATTCCCTCTGCACGCAATTGGATAGCACCATGAACGCCACAACCAACCAGAGCAAAGAAGAAGGTGAAGCCAAGCTAACGTTAGTTGATAGACTTTCGCATCTTCTTTTCTTAAGAATGACTTCAGTGCCGTTCTTTGTTCTTTTCGCAAAGAAAAGCTTAACTCCAAGTTTTCCAGAGTCGCGGCCAAAGCCGATTCAAAAGACTGCTGTTTGTCAGCTTCTTTGTTTACGAGTAGCACGCAGACTCTGCCGTGACATGCCGTCATTATGTTAAGCCCGCCCACCGACTCTACACATGCTGTGATTGGCCTGACCAGAGTTTGGTTTTTCCAGCTCTCAGGTCTACCGAGAGTTGCTAGACTACACTCGCGGCAAAACAAATTTTCTGCCGCTAGGGTGCGTCTAGATTTCTAGGCTAGCACTACACAGATTTTTGTCCAATTAAATGCTAAAGAATGTCAATGTCCCTTCCTGAAAAATGTCTTTAAAGTCAACATAAACTCTTATTCAGCAAGGATTCATTAAATTGATATACATTGACAGTAAAGAAATATGTTACCGCAGATTGAACTTTTTATTCATAAAAAAATAAAAAGCAACACAACTGTTTTCAACATTGATATTAATAAATGTCTTTTGAGCATCTAATCAGCATATTAGAATGATTTCTGAAGGATTATTTGACACTAAAGACTGGAGTAATGATGCTGAAGATTAATCTTTGATAAATGAGTTATTGTAAAATGAAAAAAAATATTTTAAATTATAATACACTGCCTGGCCCAAAAAAGTTGCTCTTTGGATTTAAATAAGCAAATGCTAAAGAATCTATGATTGGATGATTGTTGCAGTGGTTATTGTGTTTCTAGCATGTTATATGTTTGACAACAGTTCTTTGAACCCTAATTGATGGATTGTGTAGCTTTTCATTTCTTAAACAACCATGCAGGAAGACACATCATGGCCTTATTTCAGGATAACCGTGTCAAGATTCATCAGGCTCAAACTGTGAAAGAATGGTTGGGAGGGAGCAAGAAGAATCATTTTCACACATGAATTGGCCTTAAATTCATTGAAAGTCTTTGGGGTGTGCTGGAGGAGACTTTACAGAGTGCTGGACTCTTGCATTTTCAATACAAGATCTTGACCAAAAATGTATGCTCATCTTGATGGAAATAACATCACATCATTTATTTCCATCAAGAGGTGCATCAGTTTTTGGTAAAGATCTTGAACTGTTGCCAAACACGCTAGAAACATAATAATCAATGCAATAATGATCCAATCATAGACTGTGTATTTCACAATGTTACTGTTTTACTGTATTTTTGATCAAATTATTGGCTTCTTTCCCCAAGTTTTAACAAATCACTGGTGCACATTATTCCAAAGGGGAAAAAACGGTTGTCTATATTTTTTCATTAAAATATAAATCGCCACATTTACTATTTTTGTGTAATAACATTACAGAATGGGTTGCAATTGCTGCTTCGTGATGAATTGAAACATTATTTCTCTGTCTTAATATCTTGTTATGGTTCAGGTTATGTTTTCGATTCTTCGGTCTCTGTTTAGCACTGTTCCTTTGGCTTCTCCCTCTCTTTCTATCTTTTTTTGGCAGCCCAAAAGCGGCCGCACATGTCAAGCCTAACAGATCTCACTCTAGAATCACTCTCACACATTCTCTCATCAGTTTTCTCTCTGTTCCTCTCTAGGGGTGATAGATGTGATATTTTGTTGTGTAAATGCAGTGACAAGTGTGTCCAAATACTTTTTGGAGTCACTGTATTTTGTATCTATGAGACTCTCTGTCTTATTGTGTCTTGGCTCTGTCAGGCTGAGCTGCTCTCTGGGTGGTCTGGCAGTCTGACATGGCTCCAACCTCCACCCATAAAAAAATACACCCTAACTAGGGCATGCATGCTTCGATCTGCCCTCTCTCTCCCTCGTTTTCTGACTCTCTCATTGTCATGTTGCTTTTCTTCATCCACTCTCTCTTCTCACTAGTTATTTTGTGAGCTTCAGCCGAATTAATCAGGATTAAATGTTTAAAATCACTCGCTCGTTCCCCCATGCTGGTAAAGAGTTCTTGGCCCTGGTGGAGTCTTTTTAGTAACCATGTGATATACCGGCTCTGAAAGAAAGTGGCTGTTTCCCAAGGTCAGAAGAGCCACATCTAGCTGAACTCTGAGAAAGTCTTTTTCCCGGGTTTGGACACGAACCACTTATGTTTTAATTCATAGTCAGTTCTTCAAATGGGAGTGTATTGAGTTGAATTTATGAGTTTGATAGCAATGTGATTTTCATTTAGAAATTTAAGTGTGTTTCACTCAAGCTGGATGAGCCCAAATTCAATTTTGGAATGGCAAGGGTTGTTTGTCATTCATCTGTTCTGAAGAGGATAATTGTCTTAAAATTGAATTTGTTGGGATCATTGTGGTTTTGGCATAGACCCTCTGCAGATGTGCGGGTGTTGCTGTATGTGAATATTTTGTGAGAATGTGAGTATGTGCTTAATACAAACATCTCCTTTTCTCTCAGGCGGCAGTGGTCGTGGTGTTTAACTTCGCTATGGTGCTGCTGATCTTTCCTGCCATCCTCAGCATGGACCTGTACCGCCGAGAGGACCGCCGCTTTGACATTTTCTGCTGCTTTGTCAGGTAGTGTACACAAGGCTCATCATAAACTGCTGTTGTTTTCAAAGCTAATACAAACTTAGCTTAACTCTACCCTTAATATAAAAAAACACTTTTGGATTATAGGAGAAAAACATAATTTAAGCATTTTTGTCTTTTTGAAGGATGTCCCCAAATAGAGTTAGCTAAATTGTGGGGTTTTGTCCCCAAGTAAACAAACATACTTAAACATAATTTCCATTTTTGCTTTATAAATAAATCTTTTTTGTTCTTACGATGACCTTAAAGGGTTAGTTCACCCAAAAATGAAAATTGTCATCATTTACTCACCCTCATGTTGTTCCAAACCCGTAAGACTTTCGCTCCTCTTCAAAACACAATCCCTCCATTGACAGTCCACGCTTTTACCACTCTAAAGTTAATAAAGAGATCGTAAAACGAATACATACAGTATGAATTTAGTCCAAATTTTCTGAAGAGACACGATCGCTCTTTATGATGAACAGATTTTATTCAGGCTTTTAAATTTAATTTAGGCAAGTAAAGATCACTACCATTCAAAAGTTTAAAGTCAGTACATTTTTTGAAAGAAATCAATACATTTATATAGAGCGGGGATGCTTTAAATTGATCAAAATTGACATTAAAAACATTTATAACATTACAAAAGACTTCTATTTCTATTCATCAAAGAATCCTGGAAGAAGATGTATATGTATCATGGTTTCCACAAAAATGTTAATCAGCATAATCGTTTTCAACATTAGTGAAACAGGCAGACACAGACGGACACACTAGGGTCTCTGATGTGGTTTTGTAAATATTCTAAACAAATGAATTCAGATAAAATATACAATGACTTATGACACTTAGTGCAGTATAAACAACACAATTAAGCGTCAACCTGTCCTAACATCCATACTTTGTGCATTTGTGCGTGTGTTGATGTTTATCTCTGTCTGTGGCCCCGGGCCTTTAAATAAGACATGCCGTTGCCTCTCCTGCTTTATGCAACATTCTTGATGTCTGATGAGAGAGAGTAAACGAGTCCGCTATATGCACATACTTTACCTTCGTAGTCATGCCCCCAAGCTCCTGCAGGAAATTAAACCTGATGCTTAAACTTTCACCATGGTTGAAATGATTGCTTTCTAGTCACCAGCACTCACTCGCCTCTCGGCTTTAACTTCTCTCGACTGGAAAGCTGATTGCGGTCACATTAACATGCATTTGCATTAGCGCTCAAGAGTAATGAGTTGCTTTCACAAGCTCATCTCTCCATTCATATAGAAAATCATGGAGAAGATACAAGCTCTTCTGCAAAACACTCAAAATAATCAACTTTTTCTTCGCAAAAAGAGTAAAGAATGTCAGTGCATAGTGTAAGTAGGCGAATTTGGATATAGCACATCTGAGCTTGTTGCAGAAATGATGGGATTGGATTCTCCATTAAGGATATGAATGATGCTGAATTACAATTTGGACCAATCGAGGTATCTTAGAAGGAAGAATGATTAAGAGCCCTACCTTTTTAAACTTTGTGGTGAATGTTAATCTATACATGTCAACTTTATCCAGCTCTGTATAATTTCCTGTGTTGTTGATATTTAAATTGATATTGCAGGAAATGCCACACAGAATCGACCGTTACATGGTGCTTTTGTGTTACTGAAATGCTGTCATTCTCCCTCTCTCCTTTAGCCCTTGTGCTAACCGGGTGATCCATTTGGAGCCGCAGGCAGCGTATGCCGACTCCTCCGCTGACTCGAGCTGCTACAGCCCTCCGCCCTCATACAGCAGCCACAGCTTCGCCCAGCACACCCAAATCACCATGCAGTCCACGGTACAGCTGCGCACCGAGTACGACCCCAGAACACAGGCCTACTACACCACGGCCGAGCCACATTCTCACATCTCCGTCCAACCCTTTGCCCCCAATCCCAATCCCAACCCCAACCCCAACCGCAACAACAATAACAACAACAACCGCAACAACAGCAGCGCAGGGCCAGGAGCGGCCTCTGATACAGCGTCCTGCCAGAGTCCTGATGGCGCTAGCTCCACACGAGACTTGCTATCTCAATATGGGGAGTCGAGTTTACGCTGTCTGGAGCCACCGTGTTCTCGATGGACGTTTGCATCATTTGCTGAGAATCATTATGCACCGTTTTTGCTGCAGCCTACAACAAAGGTGAGGGTAAAATGCTTTTTTTCCCACCTTGCACTTCATCCGATTAGAAGTGGGATTACAAATGCCAGCAATGAGCTAATCTCCTGGAGTTATGTTTTGTAAGTGTTATTTTGTGAGTCAGGGCCTTCTGAAAACCACAAACACCTCAAACAGGGCAGAACTTCGTCATAAGAAACTAAAACAGCAGTAGCTTCAGATATAGCCAAACTCTGACTCATATCTCTCTTTTTGTGTGTGTTTCCTATCAGGTGGTGGTAATTTTGCTCTTCTTGGCACTTCTCGGGGTCAGTCTGTACGGCACCACCCGCGTCCGGGACGGTTTAGAGTTGACTGACATTGTGCCTAGGGAGACGGGCGAATACGACTTCATCCGTGCCCAATTCCGTTACTTTTCCTTCTACAACATGTATGTGGTGACCCAGAGAGCGGACTACGCACAGATCCAGCCTCAGCTTTATGAGCTGCACCAACGCTTCGGCACTGTGAAGTACGTCCTGCGGGAGGAGAACGGCCAGCTCCCACTCATGTGGCTGCATTACTTCAGAGACTGGCTGCAAGGTAATACACTCAGATGCGTAATCGATCAGCCTGGCATCAGAAACCATTGGTAGAGGCCAAACCTCAATACATTTTGTTAGATGGACACTGCCATTCAAAAGTTTGAGGTCATTAAGATATTGTTGTTGTTTTTTTAAGAAGAATTTAATACTCTTATTCAGCAAGGCGCATTAAAATTAAATTGATCCCTAAAGATTAAAAAAATTATTACAAAATATTTTTATTTCAAATAAATGCTTTTTAACTTTCTATTCATCAAAGAATCCTGAAATATTGCTTTACGGATTCCACAGAAATGTTAGGCACAACTGTTTTCAACATTGATGGTAAAAAGAAATTATCATATTAGAATGATTTCTGGCCAAAAAAAGGAAAATATAGCTTTGCCATCACAAAAATAAATTAAAATAGAAAACGGTTATTGTAAATTGTAATATTTCATAATAGTGCAGCCTTTGTGAGCAAAGGAGACTTCTATCAAATATATTAAAACATTTTTACAGACCCCAAACTTTTAAATAGTAGTGTATTTTTAAAAAGGGGAGAAAAATCTCCAACATCTTTTTGTTCAACAATTTTCTTTTCTCTAAAACATTTGAGTTTCACAAACTGCTTAATTTTTAGGGACTGTCTTGCTTTTCAGAGAGCACCTTGCTTCATTAGAGACTTTTACCATGATCAGATCATCTGTTTCTCACAAACTGTTTATCACGCTGCTAACCCTCCAAATCTTTAACACATTTAATTTCTTAAAGCGGATTATGATCCGAGAATGAGATTTAAATTGAGAGATTAAAAACAGAGCAAAACCGTGAAAAAGACTCCACTCTATGAGAAATGCAGTGAAGGTGAGACTTAAAAACAAGATCGGGAGATAAAGGGCATGTCCCTACAATAACTTTCTCATTGTGGCCTCCTCCACAGTGGCTTCTTTCCATGAAATCCATGTGTCGAGCGCTCGGAATGCCGTATCTAATCCCGGGCGGGTCAAATTCAAAAGCAAACCTTGTTTTGCCCACTTTCTCTCTCATAGCGCCTCTTTTAAAAGGCATGCCTGTTTCCAAACAACTTCTGTCCAGACAGAGTTTGGGTGGCATGCACAGACTTGCTTTGTCGCTGTCAGCTCGGCCAACCAGAACCTCAAACATCATTGGCGTTTTTCATTTACTTTCTTTTGTTTCATCCTTTCAGCGATCTCATTAGAACATGTTTTTGTTCGGTGCAGTGGCAGCGTCTCTGTGTGCGTTCACTTTGGTGTATGTATGTGCGTATAGGCTTCAGTAAAGACCGCTCCAGAGATGGTGGAGAGAGCTGTCTTTAATATTGTGGTTTGAAATGGCTCGACAAATTGGTCACAGACAGTGAAGCGAGGGAGAGAGAAAACAAAGTGCCCTAGAAGCGGACCACTGGCGTTGAGGGGAGAGAGAGAACAAGGGGTTGAGGGATGACTGAGAGGAGAGGTTAACATGATTTATGTACAGTATAACCTATTGAACAAGATCCACAAAATAATGTGTGTGTCCCGGCAGGTCTGCAGGAGGCATTCGATAAGGACTGGCAGGCCGGTAGGATCACTCAGGGGAACTACAGGAATGGCTCTGACGGTGGTGTCCTGGCCTACAAACTCCTGGTACAGACCGGCCGCAGGGAGAAGCCAGTCAACCTCAACCTGGTAAGAAATCAACTTGAGAAAGATCAGATGCATTTCAATGCAACTCCTGTTTTTATAGATTGAATCCCATGATTCTCAGAGAGGTAATGGAGCCAGTCTCCCTGAGGTGGTGTATCCACAAATAAAATGTCACATATATCCAGATTATCCACCTTTATTGAAGAGCACATTACTGTTTACTAAGAAACGTATTATGCAGGTCACCCAACAGACTTCACAACCTACATTTTTTTACCGTCTTACCAAATAAGCGGGCTTGGTGACTTATTTATTTAATTTATTTGTGTTCATTCAATACTGAATGTTTAATATTTGTTCAATTGATATTAAAAATGATATATTACTAACTGCTGAACTCTTTGAGAAGGAAATATTGTTCTTATTTTTAGCAGTATCCTAATATTACATATAATGTTTATGACATTATCATTTATTATTGTCATATATCAAATGTCCGTCCATCCATCCATCCATCCATCCATCCATCCATCTTATTATAGTATTACTATTATCATTATTTATTATTAAACAGCTGTCATCCCAATAGAAGTATGTTGATACAGTACACCGGCCTAGCCTTTTCTGTTACTTCTTGGTTGACTTGATCAACATGTTTATGTGAATCTCTGATTGTGTGTGTAATTCTAGAGATGACGGAAGGGTGCTTGGCTAGATATGTGTTTAGCATCAGTGTCAGGGTTTATAACCACGCATAGGAACCACACCTGGCTTCTGAATGTCTGTCTGTGTCTGTCCTCATTCTCTTTCTCTCTTTCTCCCTCTGATTGCTTTACCAAGCACAGGAATTTAAAGCTCTCGATGGGGCCGCAACTTGCCTCTGAAAAAGCAATTAAGTCTTCATTTAAACCATTTGTTCCAGTTTCTTGCTGCAGGCCTAAAGCTCAGCCTATACAACCTTTTCAGTGCTCCTTCTGAGGGGCCTTGTCAAGAAAGAAACTACTGCACACACACACACACACCGGCAAAAAAATATAACAGGTTAACACATTAACAGTTTCCAGTTGCTACCCAGCATGAAATGTCAGAGAAAAGGAGAGCAAAAATATGAAAAATACAAAGCATACCACATGCCAGAGGGACTAGAGGGTGGGGAGGTTTCGAGTAGACGGCTGCGAGAGAGTGTGTGTGTGTGTGTGTGTGTTTGAGAGTGTGTCGTCTTGTCGGGTAATTGGCAATGCACACATAAGACCAGAATTGATTTGCATTTTTGTTATTTTCAAGTGGTCATTTATTGTGCTGAACCATTGCCAGCTGAATGGGAACGAAAAGCCAGCAGATCTGTGTTTGTGTGCGGCCCTGTGATGTCATTTCCTCTGCCTGTGAGGGAAGAGGGGCGGCAGTGGGCCAGGAGGCCGCCAGCTTTGCACTGTGTGCTTCCCGTGACAGCTTGAAGACATACAGTTGTTGCGCATCCTGCTGCTTAATGCAATCCAGATCTTTGGAATCCAAGTCCACTTTTTTTCTCTCCCGCCTCTTGCTTATTCCCTTCCCTTGGAAGTGCTGCCATGTCACCTTTCAGTGTATACAGAGGCGGGAATCACATGCTGCCTGTCTCTTGGTTACCTTAAAACTTGTACTAGGTTTTCCTTGAGGACTTCCGTTATTTTTCCTTCATCTGAGAGTAAATGTGTTATTATATTTTTTGTATTATGTTTATTAATTGTAAAATATATATTAAACAAAATCAATACAAAATAAACTTTATTTTATTTATGGAAATTGAAATTCCTATATCTCAATTTTTCCTACTAATCTGCTATTTTTATTTTAGATTTTTTTTGTAATTAAATTACATTTAATTTTTTTCTAAACATTTTCCCCCTCATCTACAATATATATTTTTTGTGTTTTTTTTTGTGTGTTTGTGATTTTTGATAAATTACAACCCGTATTACTCATACTTTTACATGGAATGCAGGAACAGTGCAAATGAGTAAATATTATATAAAATATACATTTCAAACACTATTAAAGATGAGTAAACAGTCAACCAAATGACTCATAACCACACCTTAAGTGATCCAAAAATCACAACTCGGCGGTGACATGAGTACAAATCACTGCATTACTTGGCGTCCTTAGATGGGCGAAAGTAAATTGACTACACATATTTATGGTAGAGAATGAAGGTGCGTCGTTCAACTTTTTTTAGTCTATGACTGTTACACATGCGTTTTATTTCTCAACTGGTTACGTTCACTTAAGGCTTAACCGACTATGTTTACTATTCACCATGACAGGCTTTTTAACATCATTTTGTATGAAATTGTCCATTCAAGTGCAAGAAGACTTGAATATACTTTGGCTTTTCTGCGCTCAGCCAGAGGAGTATACTTTGAAAGGCTTGCTCACTCAACTGTGCACAAGATGGAGTGAAGCGCGGAAAATGAAGTATACCCCTGTAGTCAATTGTATCCCTTAAAACTCATCTGTGATCATCAAAATGACATTTTAAAAAAAGATTTTCCTGTTAAAATAATTTCTTCATGCCTTAAAATAGCTTGAAGCAACCGTACAAACCATGGCAGTAAATTATCACAAATGAACATATCACTCCAGTATGTAATCTAGCCCCTTTGATTCTTGCAGTACTGATTTCTAAACGGACTGTTGTAGAATGAGAGCATCCACAATCCTTCCCTGGATATCAGTACAGTTAAAACAAGATTTTCCCCCTCATTTATTTATTAATTTTTAATTTAATGTCAAGATTTTTATTTGAATTTTTTTTTACTTGTGTTGAATAGGACTTTAGCTCATTGTGCTATCAAAAACCCTATTTTGCCTTCATGGTAGGAGCCGTCTGTGGCGCCGGGCATTGTGGGTATCCATAGGGGTCAGGAGAAGCAAGTGTTTGCAACATTTGTACAGATGTTGTGTTATTTTTATAGCTCTCCTCCATTTGCTGGGTGGCATTTCCTCCAGTGTTAACAGCAAGGTTAACTGCACACAGACGCGCTCAGGGACTCCGGCCAATTTTTTTATTGTTACACTAACTCAAGCAATTTTTCTCTCACTCACTCTCATTTCTACCACACACCCAGACCCCCCCCCAAACACACAAACACACACATACACACTGACCCCCGACTCCTGACTGGGAGACTGTAGATTTATTTTCTCGAGAAGCATGTATGGCATTGAGTGTGATGCCGTAATGACTTTGCCTTCACAGGAGGTAGCTAGGTGAGAAGTAGAGATTACTGCAGTGCTTGTGGGCATTCACAATGCTCAGTTATATAGTACATGCATTGGATATTTCTAGAACTAGTTAATGTTAGCAGACAAACCATGTTTCTAATTTTACATTTTCTTTTTTTTCTTTTTCTTTTTTATCACCAGCTAACCAGACAGCGGTTGGTGGGTGCCGATGGAATCATCAACCCAAACACCTTCTATATTTATTTATCTGCCTGGGCGAGCAATGACCCGGTGGCCTACGCAGCATCCCAGGCCAACATCCGTCCACACCCTCCTGAGTGGCTCCACGACAGGACAGATCACATTCCTGTCAGCAGACTCAACAGTGAGTTCTTTCTGATTCATTTATCAGCATTCCAAGGGGCCAAAAACATTACAATTAGTCGATGTAACCGATGTAACGGATAATTCAATTTATGTGCTGGATTTTCCTTTATTCAGGTTTTATTTGGTAGGATATACATATTTTGTGTTAAATGATTTACAACACATTTTACGTCAGTAATGTTACCTATTTGATATTCAGGATATTCAAAAATAAAATATAGGACTGGACATATTTATAGGATTGTTTTTTTTTATTTCTCAGCTTACCAAATAAGAATCATTTTTATTTTATTTTTTAAACATGCAGTGATGAGTTGTTTCTGATTGATTTGTCTTATTTTAATTTAATTCAATTATAAATAAATAAATCAAAATAATCAGAAACAATCCATCGGTGCATGTTTAAAATAAATCAATACATTTGAAACATGCATTGTATTGTTTGTAGTAAGACTTGGAGTATATGATTTAACGTATCCTGTTACATATGAAGTTTTGACGTCTGGTTGATAATGGTCAACTGAGCTTTTCCAAAACGGAATGACTTGTGTATCGTTTATGAAGTTCAGACAGCGAAAGTGGGTTTATTCAAACTGTACTCGTATTTTTAAAGTTAACAGCGGCACCGGGCTGCGTGAGCTTGTGTACATTGTGTGTGCAGTACACAGTGGGCGCTCGGGGGAAATGTGACTGGATAACAAGCTGAAACGGCCTCTCCGAGTCGGAGCCCCCACAGCAGGCTGGCAGACGTCCAACTCCCGTCTTGATGGAAATTTATAGTGGAGATTATAACGGGGCAAAAGCATGTTTAGCAAGTGGTCCTGCCTGACCCCTTCAGGCACTGGAACACACACTCTGATATTCCCTCCCTTCCACCCACACGCCCTTCACAGATGCTCTCACACACACCTCCGGAGCGCTAGTCATTCTGGGTCACATTCTTCTGATTTTATTTGTGGTTTTAAGACTGCCGCTTATCCAAGTCCAGTAGCCGGAGTGATGACTCATTCCAGGCCTGCTGCTGAAAGCCCTGCAGTGCACACAAGCTTTGATGACAGGTGATAACTGTCAGCATGAATTTGGCAATACTCAAACGTTTGATGGTCATATGTGTGTGTTCGTTCCGGAGAGGAGCGGTGGGATATTTCAGAGCAGATTTTTGACAACATAATTACAGCAGATCATCGTCAGGATTGACACTTGGCTGCATGTCGAGATTTGATAGCTGGTAATTTAGCCCTCTTTTCCTCCTGGGGCGGTAAATAAATCGACATGTTTAATAGGTGCAGTCTGTCACTTTGAGAACCCTAGACGTCCTTTATGCTATCTACGACTCTCAAAGAGTGACAGATCATGTGCCTTGTTGTAAAAGTAATATTTACTAATAATTATCTCATTTGTTTGGACATCTTTGTCTTTATTTCTGCAGTTCCTGCTGCTGAGCCCATTGAATATGCACAGTTTCCCTTCTACCTCAACGGGCTTCGTGAGACGCCACAGTTCGTGGAGGCCATCGAGAGTGTCCGCGCCATTTGCAACAACTACAGCCGCCAGGGCCTGCCCAGCTACCCCAACGGCTACCCCTTCCTCTTCTGGGAGCAGTACGTAGGCCTGCGTCACTGGCTCCTGCTGTCCATCAGCGTCGTGCTGGCCTGCACCTTTCTAGTGTGCGCCGTCTTCCTGCTCAACCCCTGGACTGCGGGAATCATAGTGAGTTTCTCTTTAAGATGTGTCAGGGTTTTGTCATCCATCACAGACTTGGCTCTATCTGTGTATGTACATTCAAGGCCTGTACAAACCAAGTCTGAATTTTTGGCATGAAACATTTCTATGAACTCCTTCATGCTCTGAAATATCCACTACAATTATCGTTTTTTTTTTTAATGGTTTACATACCGAAAAAATTAATTAATGTATCCAGAATTTTTTTTTTTTTTTTTAGAGATGTCAGACTCGATGTAGTTTTGGCACAGATCTATTAAAAATATTAGAAAATATTGTTGATATTTATTGAAATTGTGACTATTTCTAACGATCACATTTATATATCCTAACTGCAGCTTTATATTTCAAAATTGCTAATATTTTCTCATAATACCACTTTAAAACACTATTGCACATATTCCTTCTGGTTGAGTTTGTCTCCAAATTGAGTCTATTTTTTGCAATTGCAAACTTTATATCTCATGAAAAGTTATTTTTACAATTACCTTTATTTTTTTATTCTGAGGTGGAAACGAGCTTTCACAAAATACTCTTGTTTATTCTGTGAGAGACCGTGAAGATTGGAAGTAATTAAATGTGCACAATTTAGAGCAAGACAGGGGAGGGCAGGCAGGAATAGCTGAAGAGAAGCCGTGTTTTTACAGCCTTGCGCTTTGTGTTTATCTTGTACTGTCAGAGCCAGTTTGTTTAGTCTACATGAGGCTTTTTCAGACATTTCTCTAAAATAAATGGGGAAATGAGAGGTTACCACAGCAACTATATCACTCCGCATATAAAATAGACCTGCTGCTCCTGATGAAATATGCGCGTATGTAACATTTATATCATCTGTGTGGCCTAACTTTCTTTCCCACACTCTGTCAGCCTCTTTTTGATGGTTTCTGTTTTAGTAGGGGCAGTGTTTAAGCCATCTGACTGATCTAACTCTGTCTGACAGGATAGCGGCCTCATCCTTTTGCTTTACTGGACACTTGAAAGGAAAAGTTATAGCCCTGCTCCAGCTTTTACCATTGCGCTTTTGTCCCAGACCACCAGCGGCCCCCTTAAACTCCATACGTCCCAACTTCCGCAATGCTCAACAACCTACCCCCTTTCATTTGCCAGCCCTTCCAATTCCCAAACTCCCCTCCGTTGGCCCTCTTTCTGTCCTCTTCATCCCTCTTCAAAGGCAGCTGGGCCCCCCAGTAACCCAAGACTCATCAGCTGATTATGGCATTTACTTCACCAGTTCATAGCCCGAGTTCAGCTCCATATGAAAGCGTTGCAAAAGAGCCCGTCTGAAGAGCAGATATTTTCCCACATTCCACAGCGCTTTATCTAAGCTGACCCATCTAACCCGAGCCGTACTTTACTTTACTTTAATCTATGTAAAGTATGGCTCCCTGTGTTTTAGGAAAGAGCTAAAACGATGGATTTATGTTTGCCGGTCCTCTCCAACAGGTGTTGGTGCTGTCTTTGATGACGGTGGAGCTGTTCGGCATGATGGGATTGATCGGCATCAAGCTCAGTGCTGTGCCCGTCGTCATCCTCATCGCTTCTGTGGGCATCGGTGTGGAGTTCACCGTCCACGTGGCACTGGTGAGTTTGTGTGCTGGTCATAATTGCCACTATTTCTCGTAATTGCATCTTTTTATCTCACAATTGCGGCTATATATAGCGAGTTATTTATTGGTCTGGGTGATTCATATTGATCATATTTGTCATGTTTTCTTCTCAGGCGTTCCTCACAGCTATCGGGGACAGGAACAAACGAGCCGTTCTAGCGCTTGAGCACATGTTTGCCCCAGTGCTGGATGGAGCGTTTTCCACCCTGTTAGGAGTCTTGATGCTGGCAGGGTCAGAGTTTGACTTCATAGTCAGGTAAAGACTGCAGACATGTATTTCGATTTTTCTTTCTGCTGCAGAGATTGTAATATATTTAATGTACTTTAAGATCGGATAGCGGTGTTAATCAGAGTAAAGGGTTAGTTCACCCAAAAATTAAACAATTGTCATAATTTACTCACCCTCATGTCGTTTCAAACCTGTAAGACTTCCGTTCGTCTTCGAAACACAAATTAAGATATTTTAAATGAAATCTGCGAGATTTCTGTACCTCCATTGACAGTCCACGAAACTACCACTTAGTCAAAGTTCATACAAAGATTGTAAAACTAATCCAGATAAATTGAGTGGTTTAGGCCAAATTTTTGCTTCATTTTTCTTTTCAACTTGATGGTAATTTTTCTTTCTCGTGAGGTAATGCTTGGCAAATATAATGTCATTTTGTGCTGTATCTGTCTCCAATGATGTGTCCTAACTAGGCGAGGTGTGACAATTCCGGCAACAAGCTAATTTTCTATCCCCACTGAAAACAAAATTATGGTTAATCAAAACGAAAAAACATATACCTTGTATTGTCATGGCGTCTGGGATGCTTTATAAGATGGCATCGCTGTTTAAACAGATAGTTTAGTTTAGTTCATGACACAAGTGTGGGTAATTGATGACAGAATTTTCTTTTTTTTTTTAGGTGAACAAACACTTAAATATTCATGAGTCAAATTAATTTCCTGTGTGGGCACAGCTATCTGGCTCAAAATATTTAAAGGGCTGGTAAAACACATTCTTTCGAAGGCTTGATTGTGTTTGTGGGGTGCACTGTAACATGCGTTCATGCTTCGTTTTTAAAAAATTGCATTATTTTTTATATATTTTACCTTTATTCTACACTGCTCTGTCCCTCCTTGTAAAAACGGTCTGATGGTTTTCGGGTTCTATGAAGCCGGTCCCTCAAAAATACGCAATGGGCTCAGATTGGTTAGCTGGCCCAGTGTGTTGTGATTCGCTAACCGCCTAGTGCACGTTTTTCGGAAACGTCACGCCCCTTACCTTTACCGGTAGACTGTGCTTTGGAAGTATTAGAAACAATGGCGTCAATAAAACCATACCAATTTGAGCCCGAATCGGACCCAGACAATTTTAGTGAAGATGATCGAGCAGAACCTGTTCAGTCCTCAAGAGTAAAGACTGCGGATCTGTAGTGATCACTACTGAATGGCACTGTTACTTTTGTATTTTTAGAACGATTATAGCCAAATATCTGTCGCAAGAACTATTAACCCAAATGAACACTAAACATTGGCTTTACTATAGTAGCCAAATCAAACACAGAAACATGTTTAGCATGCCCGTAGATAAACAAGCATGTAGATAAGCAATACATAAAAGCTCTAATCAACTAATAATTTACACTAATTCCAAGTTCGCTGTTGAGATTTTAAAAAAAGTTTGGAATGTTAGGTGTTTGTCGGATAACGTTAAGTATGAATGAGCATTTAACAAACTGGTTTGCAGAGCCAAACAGCATGGTCATTTGTCAAATGTGACCGTGTTCCCCTCTGTCTCATACACACATGCATATAACATGTTGTATGTTAAACACACTGCAGCCCACCCCCGTCTCTAGGAAGGCTGAACAAAGTGGACCTGCAACCCGGATGAAAATAACAGCGTTTCGTCGGCATTGCGGCAACAACACTCCAGCCTACTAACTATACCACAACAACTCTTCTCCACAGCAATACAAAATGGCCTCGCCCCCCCTTATTTAATATTCTCGGAGGAGGGGTTTATGTAAATATTGGGACTGGTGATGTCAGCAACCCTGGAGGAATGTCTAGTAGTCTCTACCGGCCGTTTGCTGTAGTCCTTAGAAATTTATTTCTTTAAAGGCAAATATCTCCCTTTGCTTTAAACTTTGAACGTTGTAACTTAGCAGATATTGTTTATGCTCAAACAGCAACATTACACACTAGCTAAAGTTAGAAAAGTGAAATCGTGTTTTACCACCCCTTTAAGTATAAACATAGAAACCAAGTGAATTACAAAATGTGCTCTTTGCTCATCAGAGCTGGTTTGACAGAAACCGATTAACATAGAAAAGATCGCTTTTATCACTTGTCGCTTTTGTCACATCGCGCCTGGTTAGGACACAGTGTAAATGTTTTCCTAACTCTCTTCTCAGTCTTAACCCAACCTCCCTTCACGTTCTACATGAGCACGTATCTTTCCTGTCTGTCTTCACGGAGCTTGAGGCTCTCCTGTGTTTTCTGTAATCTTTTTCTTTTTTTTTTTCTACGGCCCCGCAAAGACATTTACAAGCTGAGTGCCGAGAAAGCCCGGGGGTTATTTTGCAGCTAGTCGAGGAGTGGAAATGAGGAGTGACACACACTGCTACTTAGAGGATCTAAATCAGTAACTTTGCATTTGGTTTATGTTTTATGTCCTTCCCGTCCTCAGATGAGTCCAAACACATACGGAAATTTATTGTTTCTTGGAGTGGTATCGAGACTATCATTGTGCTGAAATTCAAATCACACTTATATCAAACTGAGTCATGGGTGTTTGAATGGTACTGTGAGTATCTCGGCTGTTTCTACGGGAGGGAAAGAACAAATGTCTGCAGTAGCTCATTCTTATTAGAGGACTGGAAAACCACCACAGCCCTCCACCCTCAAATCACTCTGGATCTAAAGTAGCATGCCAGAAAAATAATACACACACAAGTTCAGAGCAATCACACACTCTCTCCGCAGACCACATTGGGCCCCAGTCCCTCTCATGGGCTCCCATTGAAACGCAACTACTGTTTTTTCATCAAACAAAACCCCCTGGCCTCCGAAGATATGGAAAAAAACAAAAATGCAGGCTGTATTTTTATAGCCTTGCAGGAATAAATGTTTCCCTGACTTTGCTATGTCAGGTCCGCTAATGTTTTGAGTCCAAACAGATTGGACGTGTTGCTCAGAGAGGTTTCGCTAGGGAGAAGTGGCTTTCGAGAACAGCTCTTGGTTCATGGACACTTCACGCAACGTCTCAAAGTTCAAAGTTGAAGAACATAAAACTCTTTTGTTGCTTCAGCCAGTCTGAAGGAATTGCTCTCATCCGTGGAAAAGCACACCGGCGTAAATCACTCGTCAATAAGAACGTTTAGTTTGGAGTCTGCGACTTTCCGAGCAGTTCGACCAAGACAATGTTCATTTTTCATAGTCTGTTGAGTTGTAGCTATTGATCTGTTTGATCTCTCTGCTTGTGAGTTCTGCCTTTCGTGTGGTAGAGTGAGAGCCGAATACAAACCCAAAAGTGCAATTCAAGGAGCCTTACTTGATGAAATACAGACATAGTCATAGTCTAAAGATCCAAAAAATTTGTTGTTTGTTTCAAACATAAGCCTAAATAATACCAGGCTGGCTTCTCTCTCCATTCTCTCCCCAAACAAGTGGCGTCTGCTTGGTTAAACACTGTAATAGCTCTTCCCTTGAACCAGGCCTACGAAACCTCCCAAAGGACATAGATGAAGTGAGTGTGCCTAGAGAGACACCCAGGACTGTGGTTCTCTAGTGAGATGCCCACCTTGTGCGGCCATTAGAGGACATTGTTTGAGTCTGAGGAGCTGCTTGTAAACCTGGGGAGGCTGAGCAAGAGCAGCATCAGTTATAAATGTGTCTGTGAGTTTAGTCTGAGGCGCAGCTGTGCTGCATACCAGCTGGCGGGTGTTTACTAATGTACCCACTGTCTCTCCCACACATGCATTCATATATTCCTTACAGTATAAAGTATGGTTTGAATGCATATTTCATTCTTGCAGTGCCTTTGATATCACTGCAAAAAAAATGGTTTTCCAGTAAAAATATCCGTACATTCTAATAAGATGAATTTATTTGAAGTTATGTACTAAGATAGTCAAATTGGTTTTCAGAGAATACATTTATGATGAGAAAAGTTAACAAGTTAAGTTATATAATAATTTTTTTAAATATATTTATTTTATTTATTTATTTCTAATTTTTTTATATATATATATATATATATATATATATATATATATTATCATTTTTCTTTCATCTAGAATTTTTATATATATTCAATATATGTTATGAAAAGAGCAATTGTTCTCTCACAAAACTGTTTAGATCATTTACTGGAAAGTAAGTAAACTTGCTGATATATATATATATATATATATATATATATATATATATATATATATATACCTATTTTATATATATATATATATATATATATATATATATATATATATATATATATATATATATATATATATATATATATATATATATATATATATATATATATATATATATATATATATATATATATATATATATATATATATATATATATATATATATATATATATATATATATAACTATTTTATATATATATATATATATATATATATATATATATATAACTATTTTGCAAGTTCTCCCACTTAGAAATCATGGAGGGGTCTGAAATTGTCATAGTAGGTGCATGTCCACTGTGAGACATAATCTAAAAAAAAAAAATCCAGAAATCGCAATGAATGATTTTTTTAACTATTTATTTGTATGATACAGCTGCAAATAAGTATTTGAACACCTGAGAAAATCAATGTTAATATTTGGTACAGTAGCCTTTGTTTGCAATTACAGAGGTCAAACGTTTCCTGTATTTCTTCACCAGGTTTGCACACACTGCAGGAGGGATTTTTGCCCACTCCTCCACACAGATCTTCTCTAGATCAGTCAGGTTTCTGGCCTGTCGCTGAGAAACACGGAGTTTGAGCTCCCTCAAAAGATTCTCTATTGGGTTTAGGTCTGGAGACTGGCTAGGCCACGGCAGAACCTTGATATGCTTCTTACAGAGCCACTCCTTGGTTATCCTGGCTGTGTGCTTCGGGTCATTGTCATGTTGGAAGACCCAGCCTCGACCCATCTTCAATGCTCTAACTGAGGGAAGGATGTTGTTCCCCAAAATCTCGCAATACATGGCCCCGGTCATCCTCTCCTTAATACAGTGCAGTCGCCCTGTCCCATGTGCAGAAAAACACCCCCAAAGCATGATGCTACCACCCCCATGCTTTACAGTAGGGATGGTGTTCTTGAGATGGTACTCATCATTCTTCTTCCTCAAAACACGTTTAGTGGAATTATGACCAAAAAGTTATATTTTGGTCTCATCTGACCACATGACTTTCTCCCATGATTCCTCTGGATCATCCAAATGGTCATTGGCAAACTTAAGACGGGCCTGGACATGTGCTGGTTTAAGCAGGGGAACCTTCCGTGCCATGCATGATTTCAAACCATGACGTCTTAGTGTATTACCAACAGTAACCTTGGAAACGGTGGTCCCAGCTCTTTTCAGGTCATTGACCAGCTCCTCCCGTGTAGTTCTGGGCTGATTTCTCACCTTTCTTAGGATCATTGAGACCCCACGAGGTGAGATCTTGCATGGAGCCCCAGTCCGAGGGAGATTGACAGTCATGTTTAGCTTCTTCCATTTTCTAATGATTGTTCCAACAGTGGACTTATTTTCACCAAGCTGCTTGGCAATTTCCCCGTAGCCCTTTCCAGCCTTGTGGAGGTGTACAATTTTGTCTCTAGTGTCTTTTGACAGCTCTTTGGTCTTGGCCATGTTAGTAGTTGGATTCTTACTGATTGTATGGGGTGGACAGGTGTCTTTATGCAGCTAACGACCTCAAACAGGTGCATCTAATTTAGGATAATAAATGGAGTGGAGGTGGACATTTTAAAGGCAGACTAATGCTGCCTTCACGTGCTATCGGAAATTTCCTATTTCCCACTTTAGAAGTCGTGATTACGAGCTTGTTGCATTCAAGTGCTTTGTTGTCGGAGTGAACAGGAATCATGGTGGACACCAGGTTATTCTTGCCTATTTATTGGGAAAATCTTCTTAAAAACCAACATCATATGTAGTGTCCCATGCACCCACAACCATATAAACATTCCAGATAGTCCGCTTTCTGTTGATTCTGTAATTTCAGTCGAATGCAGGATATTTTCGCTGTGTACCAAACATACAATACGCTTCATATGATTACTTTTACATGTAAATATGTACTACATTAATTTCAAGACAAGACAACCTAGCTGTTTTGGGAAAAAAACAATAAAACCACACCTGCCACAGCAGTCTAGTTCTCCCCGCCACCATGTTTAAAGCTTATGACACGCCCATCTCGGGAATTGGGGTATCAAAATTATTTCCATCAGAGGGCGTTCATGTGCAATTTTTACCTAGGAAACTCGTATTTACGATAGTTCCGATAGCACGTGAAGGCAGCATAACAGGTCTTTGAGGGTCAGAATTCTAGCAGATAGACAGGTGTTCAAATACTTATTTGCAGCTGTATCATACAAATAAATATTTAAAAAATCATATATTGTGATTTCTGGATTTTTTTTTAAAGATTATGTCTCTCACAGTGGACATGCACCTACGATGACAATTTCAGACCCCTCCATGATTTCTAAGTGGGAGAACTTGCAAAATAGCAGTGTGTTCAAATACTTATTTTCCTCACTGTGTATATATATATATATATATATTTGTTTTTATTAAAAGAAATTTGGTCCATACATTTAGTAATGGTAATATTTAAAAAAAAAAAAAATCATTTATTTGGATATATAAGGGAGAAAGAAAAAAATTATAAAGAAAATATGAAGGAAAAAAGTATGTGTCCTCTTGTCCCAGTATTTCTTTAAAGTACAAGATGGCAGCTGCAATTTGAGCCGCTGCAATTTACACAGATGCATTGCTGGAGTAGCGAAGGAGGGAAAGCTGGCCATAATGAAGAAGAGAGAAAGAGCGAGGGAGAGAAGAAGGACAGGAGGGAGGGATTTGTCGAGGAGATTGGGGGGTCTTACCTGATACTCTAGAGATTTAATTAGAGCAGGGGATTGTAAAAGGCAGGGAAATTTCACAGGGGCTTAGCATAGAAAGAGTGATAGAGAAAGAAAGAGAGGGAAAAGTGAATGTGCTTGAGGCCAGGCAAGAGGGGCCTGTAGTCATTCCTCTCGTCTCTTCCTCCTAGACTAAATTGTTTAAATTCTATACCGTTCACTTCATTTGTTTGCTTCTGCGTTCTTTTTTTAAAGAGCGAGAGAGGCCCCTGTCCCTTTGTGCTTTTCCTCTCTTCTCTCGCAAGCCTGTACTCCACATTCCTTCCCGTTTTGCTTTTCCCTGTGTTTGCTTGTACTCCACTCACCCCTAGAAAAAAGAGAAAAAAAACTTTTTCCTTCCCTATTTTCCGTGCTTTTGAATTAACCAACTAATTATGTCCTCTGCTTCTCTGTGCTGCTTTCTAAAAGACCTCTTTGGAGACTTTCTCTGGCACAAGGTAATTTTGTTTAAAACCAAACCCGACTAAAGTCTTTTTGTGTGCGAATGTCTGTTAGAATGTGACTTTTGCCCTGTGCTTGAATCATAGCAGTAAAGTTCCTTTTTATTCTAATGACACTGTTTTTTTTTTGCTGTGTATTTACAGGTATTTCTTTGCTGTTTTGGCCATCCTAACAGTATTAGGGGTCCTGAATGGGCTGGTGCTGCTCCCAGTCTTATTGTCCTACTTTGGCCCTTATCCTGAGGTAAGAGGATTGCTCCCGTTAAGTTATCCCGCATAACGCCTTCACATACCATTATGCAAAGCTATACTCCGTTTAGCTTTTTCTGAAAGAGTGACCAAAATATTTTGTTAACAATATTATACATTTAGATTACTTTTGCTGTCATTATAATGCTCACATCTCTATCATATTTGATATGCAGATTTCCAAGCCCTCTAATAAAAGGCCTTTTCGTATAATTCTAAAAGCATTTCACTTCAGGTCGTGATGCATGTCTTTTTGCTGTGAAATCTTCACTGATTAAAGATTAACTTTTAAATTAGCTTCTAATAATAACGTTTATACTGTTAGTAATATTTGAGCATATACAGGTCTGAAGTGTTTAGAAAAATCATGTTAAAATGTATCAAATATCAAATATGTATTGCATTGCAATATGTTTTGCCCCCCACAATAAAAATGAATGAGCTTTGATCATAAAATTGACTTACATTACAAGCTATCAGGATGTCATACTTTTTGGCCATATAAATATCAGCAACTGCACCAAATTGCATATTTTAGCTCAGTTTGAGCTTTTGAATAAAAAGTATGAGCTCCATATACTTCTAAATCATACCATATGAGCTAAAAAAGCCTGATGTATCAAAAAACACACATTCAAAGGTTTTTTTATTTTGTCTAAAGGTTCAACTGTTCCATTTAAAAATATATATATTTTTCTGACTATTATTTCATCCATTTTTAAAAACACTAATGTTGTAAAAACAGTGTTTAATGTAATCTTCTTATACTCTACATTGTTTTGATGCCTAAATTCACTTGTATGATCAAAAATGCTGGATTTTTAGTTTAGTTCTGTTATCAGTCTTAATGTCAGCATTTTTAAGCGTGGCTAAACTATTCAAATATTTTTCAGATCCACTGTAAATATTCAAGACTGTGTGATGTTAAATCTTTGAAATATCACAAACATTTGCAAATTTTAGAAGTTTAGATTTTTATTTTTATGCCCAATACACTTTCAGGTAACTCCAGTGGACGGACGAAGCCGGCTGCCCACCCCGTCTCCAGAGCCTCCCCCACAGGTGGTCCGCTTTACTATGCGACCCAGTCACACAACCCCTGGAGCAGGTTCAGACTCCTCAGACTCAGAATACGGTTCCAACACTACTGTGTCTGGCATTAGCCAAGAGCTTCAGCAATATGACCTCCAGCCCAACAGGGGGCGATCAGCCAGACTGGAAGAAGTGCAGATCGCCACAGGGGGACGACAAGGCAGTCGTCAAGTTGAACTGCCAATGTTTCCTTCTCACTCAGTGAGTAGAGCGTTTATATCTCTATATATTTGACATAAAAACAATAAAATAACGTTGTTGCAATGTTTTCCTCAGGATGAATCTAGACAGCAGCAACCACAGCGGCTTTACAGGTCTACCCATCTGCCCAGTTCTCAGGATGCAGGACCTCAGTCGTCAAAGCGATACTGTAGCAGGGACCCTAAGAGGGACTTTGGGAGCGGACACCCGCCACCCCCTCACAGGCCGCGCATGGATGCTTTTGAAACCGCTACTGAGCCAGGTGGCCATTCGGGCCCCAACCACCGGGAACGTTCAGGGGCCCATCGTCCCCGTTCCCACAACCTCCACTCTCACCCTTCCCATCCGTCCACAGGCCCTGCCTACTGTCAGCCCATCACAACGGTGACAGCCTCCGCCTCAGTGACGGTTGCCGTTCATTCGGGGGTGCCCGGCCAGAGCCCTGCCTACCCGTCCTACCCCTCCACTGACAGCTATCACACTTCAGAAGATGTCTACACTGACCCTCACTTCTCCGACCCTCATGTGCCCTTTGACGAGAGCAACGACAGCTCAAAAGCGGAGGGCATGGAGCTGCAGGATCTAGAATATGACACTCCCGATGTCTGCCACACAAGACCCTCCAGCTGAGGTTAGTCTGGGAGCTGAATTCAAGTAAAACAGTCCACATCAAATCAGCAGTTGTATGCACTCTATGAATAAATAGGGCTGTCCGTTTATTATGATATTGGTATTGATAATGTATGAATTAATATTTAAATTCATATTTATTTAAAAATAAATGTAATTCAAATCCATAATATAAAATCATACATTATACCTTTATTGTAAAGTTGGGTGTCAGTAAATTAAAAATAGAAAGAAAGAAATTAATGAATACTGTTCTTTTGATCTTTCTATTCATCAACGAATCCTGAAAAAAATCACGGTTTCAACAAAAATATTTCTATTTGTATATCACATTTCAAAATGCACATTGTTTAAAAAAAAAAGCAACTTTACTGAAAGCCATGATGTTAATGTTTATATTTAAATATCTTCTTGCCTTATAGTTGCATTTAGCAGATTAGACCATATATCATAAGCATTCGAGAGATATTAAGCAGCACAGCTGTTTTCAACATTGATGATGATGATAAATGTTTCTTGAGCACCAAATTAGCATATTAGAATAGTCTTCAGTGTCACATGATCCTTCAGAAATCAGAGTAATGATGCTGAAAATTCAGCTTTAACATCATATATTCAAATAGAAAAGTTATTTTAAATTGTAATAATATTTTCACAATATTACTGTTTACCTGTATTTTTTATCAAATAAATGTAGTCTTGAGCATAAGGGACTACATTAAATTAAATTAAAACATTAAAATATTTCCTGTTTTCGTTAATGAAATTACATATATAATTGCATGACTTATTTTTTAGCACATAATTGTTTATAATAGAACAGTCCTAATAAAACGATTGCTAATCTGATTCAATTATGTCTGATTCAAATATTGCTAATCTGATTCTAATCAGCCATCTCATCTGTTATTATGAATGAATTATAATCAATTTTGAACCACTATTAACCCTGTTTTTTCACCACTTTGTCTTCACAGTGGTTGAATTTTGAAGCTCAAACAGCCAAAGATGGGACATCTATCTGCCAGCGTGGCAGAAATATGGTGCTGCATGGTGGGGACACTTTGACCAGCGGCGCCATTTCGGTGCTTGACTCTGTTACTGTATAACCCTGGTGTATTATTGTTAGATATTTTTAAGTATTTATGTGTACACAAATGTAAATAATGAATGAGAGTAGCTATAATTTGACCGGGGTCGTCAGACTTGTGTGTTCCAAGTGCCCACCCATCATTTGGGTATCTGTGCCATAAGGAAACTTCATTCTTGACAAACATTTCAGCATACAGTCGTTGCTGCTTATGATATTGTTGTAATGTTTGTATAATGCTATGCAATTATTTTCTCTAATTTTATAGAACTGAGCGTGTGAGAGTTTAAAAACGTATAGTGTGTGTTGTTGTATGGTGGCATGTATGAATATTTTGGTCCACGTCAGCCCCCTAGACCCCTCAGATGCATATCGACTAACAAGAACAAACACTAAGTGACCTAACATAATATGTTGAACGATTTTGTGGCAGTTCCATTGCACTTACGGTACACTTCTGTTCAGAACACCAGTACAAAACTGCACAGATACTTACACTTTCAGAGGACACATTCAGGGAAATTATATTTGTTCAGACATATGCTAGAGCATGTAGAACTTCACATTAATATCCAGTTGGAAGCATCAGATGTTTAAGCGTGCGTGCGTGCGGATGGTTGCGTTTTGTGTATATTGAAGAGTTAGAGTTTATGCTTTTTAATGTTAATTTGCTTATCACAAACCTGTGGTAGTTGGAAAAAAAACGAACAAATACTGTTTATCAATGAAACACGCTATGCGTGAGAATTTAGCTGAGCAGAAATGAAGAAGGAAACGAGTGATTGTTGAGTGACTGTGCCTCTGTTTTTCTGTCCTCTGTACTGGAACTCTCTCTGGTCTCTTGTATCTTCATATTCCAGTTATTTACTGTAAAACGGTCATTTGCGGCCACCCTAAATTTGCTCGTGACTCCAACTTTGCGTTACTAAAGTAATGTAATGTGACGGTTTTTCCGGGTTTCCATTGTAGCGGTTTATTTTTGGTTTGTTTCGTTTTTACGGTACGGCATTATTTCTGTTCGATCGTGGTTTAAGCTAAAACATTACTGTTAAAACAATATCCGCTCTCATTCTGGTGACACAACTTTTTTGTTTGTCTTATTTTTGTTTTAATAAGCTAAGCTGACGAGCAATCTCAAGGTGTGCGTCGCATAACGGCCGATCACGACGATGGTTTTGGTCAATTCGTTGACCTCCTCAATGACAAAACACAACTACTGGCCCTCATTTAGCACGAGCAGTTCTCTGCGCTGACCTCACCTCATAAAAATCCACAACATAACGCTGTGACACTAATTGGACGTTCCCCCTCGACTGCCAAATGGTGCATGCGAGTGCTTTAAGGGTCAAGGGTCGTGGAGCCCCCACTCCTCCATGGCTCTGAAGCTGGCATGTGTGTCTTTAAGAGTGTGTTTGTGTGTTTGCTGCGACCCCCTCGTCCAGATTGACTTCCTGTTAAAACATATGTTTGTTCTTGACAAAGACTTTGAGAGCTGTTCTGTGTTGTTTGTTTGTTGTGTTTGTGTTCTCCTACATGTCACATTGGCAGAAATGGGAGAAAATCATGGCTGGCAACTATTGTAATGTTTATATATATATATAAATATATATATTCTATTTTTCTTTTTTTTTTTTTACATTTGTTTTGCAATATTTATATTTTTGTATAATAAGATGTTTTGTTCAATAATGGTCATAATGCCAGTTCTTAACAATGCAGGGATTTTTACGTCTGTCGGAAAACACTATTATTACAGTTTCTTTGTTACATTAATGGATTTTGATCTGTATAAAGTGCTTACTAATGTTAAATAGGAAAAAAAAGAGTATATAACATTTACCTTACAGATTCATCATAGCTCTTAGAGGATTTAAAAGGAAAAAATTTTTTTTTTTTTTTTACACAGACTGCCATTTTTTTCCTTGTTTTGGTGTGGATGTATGTCGTTTTCAGTTACAAAGATAAATGTATGCCATATAATTTATTTATATGAAAATTTATTTTTGTAGTGTACATAGTAGTTGTCAAGTTATTTGACAGAAGTATATTTTTAAAGAGTTTATATGTAATGCTACCATTTTTGTGAGAACATAACTGAGAAGACATTAAGATGCACACTTTCATTGCTAACTTGTTCTCTGACAACTAAAGTTCCCCTGTTACAGTGTTATATAGACGAGAGTGAGTCCAATCTGAAGACTGTTTTTGGGTTTTGTGAAAAGCTAGCCATGAAAGTAGAACAAATGTACTAGCTCTCTAAATAATAATGTTCAAACACTGATAGATTTCTAACAAATAAAAATATTATAACTTATTTGTCTCTTTGCTATACATTTAATAAATGTATCTTCAAAATGTAGCTACACCCGTGACTATTTCTTTAGCGTAACCTTGTGACCTTCACGAGTCAACTGTTGCATGGAGCATTAGCATTTTCATCACCTAACACCCAGTCATTATGAATTTCCTCACATACGGGCCTTAAACTAACAAACCTGATTGATTTAACCAAGTCATCCGAGCCATTGTTGGTTATGCCGTTCCCTGACCTAGCCTGTGCACATTTCAAACGTACAATCAAAAGGCCTAATCAATTTGCTTGAACTTTACATTAAAGTCACGAAAGTCTAACAACATTATCTCGTGCACAGGATTTCGACTTGCTGACATCTGGCTACAAATTCAGTCTCCCCCCGTTCAGGCAGTCATACTCTACTCTGCGCTCTGCTCTCTTGTATGATTCTGATTGACAGTTTTATAGACTGCAAGGAAATTGGTTGTAGTTACAATACAGCTGGTATGCTCTAAGTAATGAAAAGGGGCATATGGCCTTAAAAACAGTGATGGAAACTGATTCAGGCTGCCCCCTTCTAACTCTGCTGCATGGGTGGCAGCCATTTATTATTCATACGCTATAGTTGCCAAGCTTGTTTCAATCTACTGTAACCTTTGATACACTGCAGCGACTTGCTCTCTTGAATACACTGTGGTCTGCGTAATTGCCTTTAGAGCCAACAAGAGCACAACCTATATGTCTCCTATGAGCCAATCGGGACTAACGTTCTAATCATGTGATGTGATCTAGGCTCAGCAATCAAACTTTGGCGCTGGACTTATTAGCATTTATTGCGAAACGAGCTTTTCAGTTCAAATAAATCTGTAAATTATTAAACTTTTTGGTAACACTTTATATTAAGGTTCCCTTTGTAAAGGGTTCATAAAGGTGTTTTTAAATGACTTATAACTCATTTACAAATGTAATTGTCTTGCAGTGATTTACCTTTAGAGTGAAATAAGAATTTAAAAAATATATTATCCCTCCCTATCCCCCGCCCCATAAATCTGGGCCTGAATGTCCCATCCTTCAATTTTTGTCCCCCAAAAAATCTGATGATGTCACAAGGTCCTAGAGTTCATAATGAGCCATTTAGTGTCAATAAAAAAGTTGGTAACACTATACATTAAGGTTCCCTTTGTAAAGGGTTCATAAAGGTGTTTTTAAATAACTAATAACTCATTTACAAATGCATTATAAATCACTGATATGCAGTTATAGCTGCATTAATGAAAAGGGTGACTTTAAACGCAATACCTGCTAAATAGTGAGCCATTTTTAACTCGTGTTATAAATGCTTAATAAATGTATTTATTCACACTTATTTAACTCAAAACCAGATTCCTGTTTTATTTCATGATGCAGCAAAAATAGACTATCATAGTGAGATATCATAGTATTTGTGGTTTTCTCATTAATATCTCAATGACTGGCACCTTTTAAAAAAATGTCCTTACCAAAAGTTACTCCCATGATATTCCACAAAAAGCTCATTATGCCTATCAACTTCACACACAAAAAAGAAACTATCAAACATTATTTATTTTAAAAAAACAAGCACAATAACTTGATGAGATATTAATAATGAATATTTTAATTCCAATATTAGTGACTTGTGAACCTTAGTGTAAACATGTGAACCATTTATTGATGAGTTACAAACATTAATAACCTGTGAAAGTGAACCTTAATGTTAAGTGAACACATGTGAATCATGTTACTCATTAATAAATGGTTCACATGTTTTCACTTTACATTAGGGTTTACTTTCACAGGTTATTAATGATTGTAACTCATCAATAAATGGTTGAGTTAAACAAGTGTGAATGAATAGATTGAGTTAAAAATGGCTCACTATTTGGCAGGTACTGCATTAAAGTCACCCTTTTATTCATGCAGCTATAACTGCTTATCAACGATTTATAATGCATTTGTAAATGAGTTATTAGTTATTTAAAAACACCTCTACGAACCCTTTTAATGTAAAGTGTTACCAACTTTTTTATTGACACTAAACTGCAAAAATGGCTCATTATGAACTCTAGGACCTTGTGACATCATCTGATTTTTGTAAAGAGGTTATTGAAGGAATGGGGCACATTCAGGCCTAGATTTATGGGGCGGGGGATAGGGAGGGATAATATTTTTTTTAATTCTAATTTCACTCTAAAGGTAAATCACTGCAAGACATTTACTATCTGAAGTTAAAACGTAAAATATCGGGCAGAAACCTTGTATCTTCGTTATATTTTCGCTGAGGCTAATGCTTTGTGTATATGAGGAACAGAGAAGAGTGTCTTAGTCTGGCATTTGTCGTCGAGTCAAAGCTAATTCTGTCCTAAATAGATTGTGCATAGCTCTTCATCTTTTATAACATGAGATTTTGGCCAAACGACAGAAAAAGCTGAGCACCCACATAGGGTTATTGTGAGGCCCAAAAATGTCTTTAGCCTATGTCACAATATGAGGTAAATCCACATCTCAAACTATACCTGACAGCAAACCTGCAACCCTTTAGCAACATATTCATTCCACATGCAAGGAGCGCATTGACAGAGAACTAGAGAAACTTTTCAGAAACTAGAGAAAAACTGAATGACTGTTTTAGTGTAAGAGACCTTCACTATAGGTGGTATTTGGAGGAATACAAGAT
Source organism: Gobio gobio (assembly GCF_949357685.1). Classification (NCBI taxonomy): domain Eukaryota; kingdom Metazoa; phylum Chordata; class Actinopteri; order Cypriniformes; family Gobionidae; genus Gobio; species Gobio gobio. The sequence goes on along the minus strand of NC_137116.1, from coordinate 36,885,753 downwards.
TACTTATTATATATTATAGTATATTTTACGGATTCACCGATACCACTTTTTTTCAGACCAAGTACTTACATTCGGGTACTTGCCGATACCGAGTACCGATACGAGTACTTAAAGGGTTAGTTCACCCAAAAATGAAAATTCTGTCATTAATTACTCACCCTCATGTCGTTGGACACCCGTAAGACCTCCGTTCATATTCGGAACACAAATGAAGATATTTTAGTTGAAAGCTGATGGCTGAGAAAGGCTTCAGATAGGCCTCCATTGGCATTCAGTACATTGACACTTCCAAGATCCATGAAAGGCACTTAAAACGTCGTTACAAAGTCTATCTCACCACAGTGGCTCTACAATAATTTTACGATGCGACGACAATAGTTTTTGTGCGCAAAAAAAAAATCAAAATAACACCTTTAACCAACTTGTTCTTGTCTTCCGTGTGTGCCTCCACGACGCATGCGCGAGAATATGACGCAGATCCGGCGTTCGGACATATGACCCAGAAGCGATTTGTTTACGAGCAGAGGAAGACGCGCGTGTCTAAGCTGTTGGATTCTACATTGATCGTGCTTTAGGTCTCAGCGTAGTTCTCAAAATGGGGTTAAAGTGTGTATTTCATGGATTCCCGAACGCCGGCGCTACGTCATATTCTCGCGCATGCGTCGTGGAGGCACACACGGAAGTCGAGAACAAGTTGGTTAAAGGTGTTATTTAGATTTTTTTTTGCGCACAAAAACTATTGTCGTCGCATCGTAAAATTATTGTAGAGCCACTGTGGTGAGATAGACTTTGTAACGACGTTTTAAGTGCCTTTCATGGATCTTGGAAGTGTCAATGTACTGAATGCCAATGGAGGCCTGTCTGAAGCCTTTCTCAGCCATCAGATTTCAACTAAAATATCTTCATTTGTGTTCCGAATATGAACGGAGGTCTTACGGGTGTCCAACGACATGAGGGTAAGTAATTAATGACAGAATTTTCATTTTTGGGTGAACTAACCCCTTAATACCATTACAGTTCTTCTAACAAAGTTTTATTTTCATCAGATGTTTTTCACTTTCTGACTATAACAAAGTAAGTATACAAATTGATTCAGTTCCTGACGTTTTAACATTCAACTTGGTGTTTTCCTAAACAAACATGGCACTGCTGCCCATTTCACATAAATGTTACCTGTAACACATTCAGTGGATTTCAGTACCAAACAACATAGCAGAACAACTGAAATGATTATATGTTAACATAGCCATACAGCCTTTTTTGGAAAAGTGAGAGCCAGGTTCTTTTTGATGAAAAGAAGCTTCTCTGCATTATCAGCTATGAGCCTATTTCTGTTTTCATCTACAATGTGTGACACTGAGCTAGGGATGTGCGAGACTAGTCGATTAAACGTTAGCGCTGCTGCTAGACAACTTGGAAAATACTAGTCGTTTACTTTTTTTTGGCACATTTAAGGTTTTGCTTTATATATATTTTTTACAAAGGCTATGTTTAAATTACTGTCGTATTAATGTTATATTGAAATATTTTTTTTAAAGGGTATTTTTAAATTCTAAATGCAGTCGCCAGTAGTAAAATGCTAAAGGTAAGCTATAAACGAACTACACCATGGTTCCACAAATTCAACGTCACCATCACTAAGCTTCCGACAACTCTTTTGGTTATACTCTTTTATGAGCATAATTATGCTTAACTGTTCGGAGCATGACGTCTCTCCTCGACAGCCTCTGTAGTCCCATTTAGCCACTTATTAGCAACCGCCTTTTTCAAGACACGTAACAGCTTCAAAAAATCACGAGTGGGGTAATACTGATGTATTTTATGTCATAGAATAAAACGTGAAAGTGTCTTAAGGTTTGTGGTGAACACAAGCTCATTTCAGCCATTTAACCAAAATCCCATATAAAAAAAAAACATCGACTTCGCTACGAGAGAACCAGAAGGGCTAAAATGCTAACTTGCTTCCGGCGTTTTGGCCTACAAAGTGATGTCATACCTGCACCACACCGAAGGACAGAATTAAGTCCCACCCTACATTTTTTCTTGTTCCCGTTCCAGTCTTCTTCTTCTTCTTCTATTTTTAACATCGGTTGGCATCCAGCTTTTGGTGCATTACTGTCATCATCTACTCCGGAGTGTGAATCATATTTCAGGTTTACAGTCTAACTTCCCTTTGGTGAGGGAAGAGGATAATGGAGGGAGAGAGAAAAAAAATGCCCCATCATATCCTGTGAAAAAGCTCTGTTTCCCTCAAAAAGTTTATCAGTTCTCTGTCTCCATTCTCATTCTCATCTCCAGCACTGCCTTTAAATTGAACTCTTGTCCTCCTAACTTTATTAAGGTTATTTTTCAGTATTGATGCTTCCCTACCATTTTTAATGATTTCTTTAAAGCACAATGTCCCAAACTTAACCTTGTCAATACTACTTCCTCTCTTCTATCTCTACTGCCTACTCTGTTTACTTTGATGTTCTTTTGGATATAACATAAATGTCTCCCCTTCTCCTCTCCATCCCGCCTATCTTGCCACATTTGTTTAATTTTTTTCCCAGATTATGCATTTAATCTCTTATAATTAGTATTTGCATCTCAACATTAGTTTTCATTAATGCCTTTATTGCCACCTCATCGACACCTTAATTTCCCTTCAATCCCATGTGCGCTGCCTGGTACCCACAAGAATTTAACTTGGCCTCCTTGTTTTATTATCCTTGTTACAGATTGAAGTACTTCAAATAATAAATCTTGTCAACTTTTGGACCGAAATTACCTTAAGCTTACCAGGGCTGATGAAGAGTCTGAACAAATGACAACTTTGTCTATTTTTGCACCCATCTCAAAGCAATCAGACTTGCTACCATCTCTATATACTCCTAGATTATTTGAAATTCTTCTATTAATTTATTTTCCCTTCTTTGGAATTACCACACCAAATCCTGTCACTCCTGTCTCTGTTTTTTGTTTTTGTTTTGTTCCATCAGTATAAATCTGCATAACATCTTTATATTTCTCCATTATATAGACGCTAAACCAACCAAATCAATGTTTGCTTCTTGGGCTAATCTTCATATCTTGCACCCCAATCACTTTTACTATTTCATTTCCTATTCGTCCAAAGTTATCTTTTTTAAATTTTCCATATTCCCAACACTCTTCTAACACCCCTTTTGTAGGGTGACCATCATTGTATCCTTGCAAATTAGCCCAATAGTTAGCTATCAACTGCGTCCTTCTTATGTCCAGTGGCATTTCTCCCATTTCTATTTGCAACGCCGCCACTTGTGTAGTTTTAAAAGCCCCGCTGCATACTCTCAGTGCTTCCGTTCTCGTCTTTCCCGTTTCACACTGATATACATCACAATAGGGAAGGAGAGACTATGTTGAACTTGTATACCTAAATAAAGGTGAAATTAAACAGCCTTTATTTGGCCACTGTTGTGACTGGAATCATCTCATGTGAGTGTACATCATTTTAAAAAATTATATCTTTCAAAAGTACTCTTTATTTCTTAAAAGCATATTGAATGAGTAGAAATGTTACAATCAGCAAGCTGTGCCAAGATGACCTCCATATTGGTTCTCCACCCCGGCAGAGTGTCTGTGTTTGTGTGTGAGAAGCATTTAGCAGGTCTATCAGTATCAGAGCTGCAGTCCCTCTCTCCAGCCTCTCGGAGCTGGAAAGCTGGGAGTCATTAATGGAGGAATTCAGAGGCCCTGAAATCACACATCTCATCACCCCTCCCACCCCAAAAAAACAAGGCAAAAAAAATCAGACAGTAGAAGAAGAAAAAGAAAAAAGGTGTTTATTTTCCACTGTTGGAAGCTGTTGAACAAGTGATCAGCAATGGCAGGCTGACATTTCAATGGTAACACCCAGAGGAGCGTTACGTTTCAGCGACTGCTGCCATCAGCCCGGAGCAAAGTCAAGTCTAACACAGCTTGGAGGCTTAAGTGCAGTTATCCAGTGCCAGAGAGTGATGGAATAACATACAGTATATCCTCAAAAAATCAGCTAGACTCAAAGAAAAACTGGCAGGGGTGAAGGACAAAACAGCCATTGTAATGTCTAATGATGTATGCTGGTGGCGATTAAAATGCATTCATTTGTTTCAGCAGCCATGTGTGATAACTATGACCAACACATATGGACCATGTGGTAGTAAAATCAGTGATAACAGACATTTACTGAAGCATTTCAGCATCTCAAGGCTAGTGTTTGGAAACGGGTTAAAGTCAGCATGAAACTGAAGTTGCGATAGTCTTTTCTTCCCTATTGTGACATAAACTGCTTCTCAAACAAGAAAACATGTAAGGCGGAACTTTGTTTTTTCCATGGGGAATTAATTGGATTGTTGGATGGTTGTGGTTTGCTATTGCAGTGATCTCATGTGAGTGACAGGTTGTCCCGACCTTCATGTCATTAAACACCTCATCAGAGAAGAGATGTCATTGCGAGAGGAAGGGGGAGTGATTTTGATTAAAGATTACCAAGGCACATGAATTAAAAAATTATAATAATGATGTGTATCGCATAAATGATTAATAATAAATACTGCAATATTCCACCAAAAAAAACTAAACAAAAATAGTCCATTTAGATTTCATGGTCAAGTCAAGTCATCTTTATTTATATAGCGCTTTTAACAATGCAGATTGTTTTTTTAAAGCAGCTTTTTAGTGTTAAACAGCAAAATAATGCAACAGAATTTTATTCAGCTCTATATCCATTCTGGAGAAAACGGTGATGTCATCAGTTCATTTCAATTATCATACAGTGACAGTGTGGGTTTTAGATCAGTAATTAGATCAGTAATTTAGTTTATATGGTTAATTTAGTTTAATAAGTAGATTTATTTGGATATTTGGTTGAAAAAATTAAGAAACATTTAGTGAAATTTAGTGTCCCCAACTGAGCAAGCCAAGCCCGAGGCAACAGTGGCAAGGAAACCAAAACCCCATCAGGTGACCTCATGGAGAAAAATAAACCTTGGGAGAAACCAGGCTCAGTCGGAGTGCCAGTTCTCCTCTGGCCAATTAACAAACAGCGTATGATTATTATTCTGGCAACTTTACAGGTCAGAGGTCATAATAGATCGGAATATTTGAAAGATCAGAGGCAGTAAGCCGGAGACGGGTTTATTGAGGATGATGTGTTGATTAAATAATTATTAAAGTGCAATATTTGAAGGATTGGAGGCAACACGCCGGAGACGGGTTTATTGAGGATGACATATCGATTTAACAATTATTAAATTGTAATATTCGAACAATCGGAGTCATCACGCCGGAGACGGGTTTATTGAGGATGCCGTGTCGACGAGGCAATGTCAGGGGGAGTCTAATTGACACGGTCTCTGCAGACACTTCAGGGTCATGCGTTGGTCATGTCTGGGCGCAGGTCCACCATCTGATCTGGATATGGCCCAGATCCGGCTGACTGCAGTAAACCTCGGGATAAAACAGAGAGACTATCATTAGCGTAGATGCCATTCTTCTGATGATGTCACGAGTACATCAGGTGTTATGGGAAGTGTTCCCGGTTCCGGCTGACCTAGTTAATGCAGCCTAACAATCATTTCATTGAAAAAGTGTTTTATATGTATGCCATAGTAAAGAGATGTGTTTTTAGTCTAGATTTAAACTGACAGAGTGTGTCTGCTTCCCGTACAATGCTAGGAAGACTGTTCCAGAGTTTAGGTGCTAAATAGGAAAAGGATCGACCGCCTGCAGTTGGTGACTAACCAGTTCCGTTTAAAAAGAAAAAATTATGATTTTGAATGTTCAGTTAACAAATCTAATGTGGACGGAATACCATTCGGAAAAAAAAAAGTGTTCCCTGTCTATTACCATTTGCCGTGAAATACACTGCAAACAGGGAAGTCTTAAGCAAATGACTCTTGATGATGAGCCCTTATTCCTAAGAATACAGTGCTTACAGTGAAGTCTGATTTCAAGCATACAGAGCATACAGGTCCTAGAGCATACAGTGTGACTTGTAAAATCTGAATCAAAAACACAGCGCAAACCATGAAGTCATATTTCCGAGCAAAAATGCTCATCTTATGGACTGATTTTCTTTAGTGAATCAAAACATCCAGCATGGCCAGTGATAACCAATCCTAGAGCAAATGACTCATATAAGTCGGTAAATTTTAGTGAATAAAAAAAGAAAATACAATGCAAAACTTTTTGTGTCCTAATTTGCATACTTGTGCACTATTCTATGCCGTTTTTGTAGTATAAAGGCCAAAGTATACTTCACTTTTTTCGTGCAAGTGAGAATTTCGTCATCAGAAGAGTAGGCGTGTCAGCTACTGTGCTAGGGCTACATGATATATCGTTTTAGCATCGAGATCGCGATATGCGCATGGTAGACATGTGCCAGTAAACGGTAATACGATATTGGCTACCGCAATAATGAACAAGCACAAAATTGTTATCATGGGCACTTCAAAATACCGTGAATAATTATTTCTAACGAATAATTCAGATTTTTAGAATGCATTTTAAGAATACTTTACCCATCATCCATTTAAAATGAACAATATGTCAAAGAGGAATGTGCACTGATGTAAACAAAACCCAACGTGCATGAGCCGAGCACATGGTGGAATGAGTGAAGGACATGCCCTGAATGAAATGCACATTCACTCTCTGACAGCAGAGGGCGCTGACGGAACAGCAGAAATGCAGCCGTTTCCCCGGTAATCCTCATAAACAAAACAGTTTTCTGTATTCGCTATGGTGCTCATCACATAACCAAATACTTCATACTTAAAGACTTAAGTCTATTCATTTTCAAATTTAAACATTTTATATTTTAATCTGGACTAAATTACATGTTCATTCATTAACAAACTGACAATGAAAAATACTTCTAAAACGTGTATTAATCTTAGTTAAATGTAAATTTCAGCATTTAATAACACATTATTAATATCAAAAGTTGTAACTGTATTATTTAATGGACAGTGTTAGTCAGCTAACACTGACTAGTTGCTTTTATAACTAACATTATCAAAGAACAACTGTAAAAAATGTAGTTATTCGCTCTTTGTTGATGTTAATGCATTAACTAGTGAGACCTTATTGTAAAGTGTTGTTCTTTATAATTCTTTTGCACTTTAATCTGTTTTAAATATTTGTTTACTTTATACATTTTTGTGTATTGCTTTCACTGTAAAAACTAATTAGTTCGGTTTACTTAATTAAATTGTGCAAACTTTTTGCCTTAATTCAATTAAATAAGCATTACCTAATTGCATTAAGTTGTTCTTACTTAAACCGTTTAAGTTTTGTCAACTTAATTCTATCTGGGATCTGAGGAAGTGTACTCCCAGAGTGCATTGTGGCATGAATAAATTAATTGCTTCGTTTTACTATTTTTGCCTTTATTTTACTATTTGTCTTTTGTCAGTATAACCCCAATAATGACAGCAAGTAAAATAGTAAAGGTCGTATTAATAATAAAAAATAAAAAAATAAATAAAAAAAATCCTTGTTACCATTGTTGTGTTTTGCATGCTGAATGTTGAAGTGTGTGTGTGACACACTCGAGCATGGTCAAATGATATTGTGACAAACATAGAGGGATTATATCAACTCAATTAAACGGTTATGCCATAAATATTAGCAAAAAAAATGTTAAAAGGTCATTATTTGACATGAAAAATAGTTATGTTCTATATCATTAATGGACAAATATTACATATATATATATTACTTTCCTTGTTTTGAAATCAATTTCTTGTTGCATTGCTGCATTAATAGGAAGTTAATTACTATAATATGAATGAAGTTCCAAGTGTCCAACCAAAGGGAACACTAATCACAATTATGGTGAGAAGTGGAGGAAATGAGTGATAAGTCTAGAAAAAATTGCCCCGCCTCAAAAAAAACACTTTGCCCGTCCGTCCGCCCGTCCGCCCGTCCACCCGTCCACCCGTCCACCCGCTTGTTTTTTTGCTTTGTCAAAATCGTACTCAAACCAGTCAAGTAATGTTTACTTGAGTTTTCTAAGTAACGAAGGCATAGCATGCTAATAGTTCAGATTACTTACTTGTTTCAAGTAAGGTCAACAAATTATTGGACATTAAGTAAAGTTTACTAAAAAAGTCTTAGTAAGAACAACTGTTGGATTTTACAGTGCTTTATTGTATTTAAATGTTTGGTTCTTTTAGTTATAAGAAAGTTATTAAACCTGTTATAGTATGACAACACTTTTTTTGCAACAAATTTCAATATCGTGATAATACCGTATACCGTGATAAAAGCTTCAGCAATTAATCGCAACATGAAAATTTGATACCGGCACATGCCTATAGCGCATGGTCACATTGCAAGACGTGCAATGTCAAGTTTAGGGATCGTAGTTGATCTGTGATCCTTACGGTCCAGCTGCACCCCAGTTCAAAACGCATGTGATTTGTGGATTAATTGCAAAGTTTAATCATCAGAGTGAAAGTTTATCATTTGCATGTGTTTTTGAGTCGAGTCATGCATCAAGCGCAAGAGAACTTGCACGCTGTTTTTGGAGACAAAAATGCCCGTCTCATCGAGTATCCTCATAAACAGTTGGTTATGTGTTGTAAACAATTGAGACACAAAATGGTGTGAAAATGGAAAATTAGGTCCGTGCATTCGTCTTAAATGGACCTAATGTACCCAGCTGTTTGTGTCACCAATGGTGATCAAACAACAAAAGAGAAAGAGTAAATGACTTTTGTAGCTTTAACAACATTGTATTAATTAATTAATTTCTGTAGCTGAATACTGTTAGATTTACCTGAAAAACATAAAGCACTGCTTATTTAAACTCTTTCTTCTATTGTATTTATCTGTGCTTGTAAATTGTTTATTATTTTCTATGCAGATGCAAAATCATCCCAATTATTCTAGAATGATTAATTATTTTCAAATAGAGCTATTCAAATCATCGAGTGAAAATGTTTTTATATCGCATTAGGCCTATATATTGAAGAAAAACAAAATATCGCAATGTTAGTTTTTTCCAGTATCGTGCAGCATATATTGGCTACGTTCACCGCCATATTTTTGTAACCAAAATAAGTATAAGCTACTTTGCAAGGCTATGTCGACTGTGCGCGTGTGTAAAAAACGAAGTTGGGCTTAACTAGTGCGTGTCCACGAGTTTGTGTGCCCATATAATCTTAGTGAAAGTGGTAAACAGATTTGGCTTGTTGTCTGCTATAGAGGGGCTCGGAGAGGATATTCTACCTGAGCTCCGATTGCCCCCCTATAACAGGCAAAATTGTACCAAAGGAGGAGCAGGGGAGGAGGATGGATGCTGCAGGAACTAAAAATGGGAAGAGGTAAGAATGGTAAGGTTTTATACCTTGGTATTAATTGGAAGATTAGCTGGGCGTACTTCTCTTCCCGAAATTACGTTTTAAAATAACTTCACTACTGTGTTCTCACTAAAAATTCTAGTCTTTCAGGTCACCATGACATATGGAATATTGCAGTTTTGATTATAAATTAATTATTTGTGCACATCATAATTTTGTTAAATGAATGTGCCCTCATATTCTTTAATCAAAATTACTTCCCTGGACATAATGGACATCTCTTCTTTGATGACGCATACTGGCGCAAGGGTCACTCACATGAGATCACAACAATAACAAAACACAAAATTAAATCTCTCGCCCTACATTTTTTCTTGTTTGAGAAGCCTTTTCACTCAGATAATAGGGAAGGAAAGGAAAAAAGTCACAATAGGAAAGAAAAGACTATCGTTATATGTCCCCATATTTAAATACTCCTTAAATGTTGCTTGTTCACAAGCTGCACACACAATAAAGAGCTGTTTCATCTCTGACACACAAAAGACATTATGTGAGCTTGGTTTCACAGATACAATCGGATGTAGGTAAATATAAACTAAATTTTTGTTTTCTGTCTTAAAAAGTATCCAATTACAGTGTGAGAAACCACTGCAAACGATTAAGTACTATATCCAAACAAATGAGTCAAACCACAAACTCAATCTCAAACCTTTTTGCAAACCCATTTGAAAGGTTAGATCAATAGCGATTCATTCACGAGTGAGTATTTCTGATTCTAAACAGCTGATAGAAAACAAACATGAAATGAGGATCTATCAGTAATATTTTACTGGGCACAGCGGTATTTCCACCCCCAACAACCCCCCACCCAAGGGGGTCTATGAGAGCAAAAGTCTCATATGGGCTGGTTAGTGAATCAAAACATGCCTGACTAGAAGTCCAATTCTCGAGTAAATGACTCTTATGAGTCGCTAGTTTCACAAACAATTATGAATCAGTTGGAGCAGTTTCTCCATTGTAATATGATTTGTATGCTCTTTGAATGCTGTTTTAGAAGGGAGTATCCAGCGAAGCTCTTTAGTTTTAGGAACAAAGCTTATGTTTTCATTTAAATATGCTGCATAAATACCCCTCATCACTTTTGTTATAAGTAAGGCTAACTATTTTGGCACATATAGGTATACAAAGGGGCTCTACAGTTGGGGGGATGGCATGTGAATGATTACTTTGTTTACTTTGATTTCATTTCGCATCATTTATTTCGGTATTTACATTTCTACCCCGGTGATTGTGAAGCGCAAGCCAAGGCCAAGATCTCTCGTAATGCTTATACAGAACTCACTCCGCTTGAACGATTCTCTTTCTCTCTCCCCGCTTTCCAATCCCAACCACATGTTTACACTGCTGTGATGTAGATGTGTTTATTATAAAGATGACAAACTTACGCTACATTGCCACGCAACATTTTTTTCCCCTTTCTCTCCCAGGTTTCTACAACCCCCGCGGAGCCCTGATGTCCCCTCCCTAAGAAAGCTTCCCTCTTTTGTTTAACTAGTCTGTCTTTGCCAGCAAATATGCAGTAATCTATGGAAACATATACGTCATCTAAAGGGCGAGGGAGAGAGACGTGAGTGTGAAGGTTTAGGGAAAAAAGTTAAATGCTTTCATGTGTATTTGAAAGTGTTGTGTGAACACAATATTCTGCTAATCCAAATAAAATTAGGGCATCTGATTTCACAAGGCTAGGATGGATGGAGGGAAAAACTTGCTTTTTCAGCTTGAGATGCAGAGGGCCCCAAGACTGAACGGACGGGAGGAAGAGTAATGAGGAGAGGCCTGTGTTTGTAAATAATTTGGAATTCGCTAATGTTCTGTCCATTCACAAATGGCAGTCAGATTTTTTTCTAGCATCCTGCCGTATTGATTCTGGCACAGGGACAGAGACCTAATGAGGAACAGGTGTTGAGGAGCTCACACCGAGTCAAGGGGGAGTGACTCTCCACCTCCATTTACTTTCAATTTGTCCCCTATATGTGCCTACATTGGCCCCCAAAAGTATTTGGACACTTAAAACCTCATGAATGTCATTGCATTAGCATTGTTGTTAATTAAAACTAAAACTGTTAAAAAATAGTATTCTGTAATTGAAATAAAGTTGAAATAATACACATAATTAGATTATAGATATAATTAAGCTGAAGCTAATACAATTATAAAATAAAACTGAAAAAAAAAAAAAATTAAAGCCATATAGAAATATTAAAAGAAAATAATTAAAATGACAATCGCATGACAAAATAAAAAAACTTAAATTTAAGATTAAAAACTAAAAATATACAAATGAAAGCTAAATATTACAATAAATACTATTAATAGAATATAAGTAAAATTACAGTAAAATATCAAACCAAAACTAAAATAAAAAGGCATAGTTCACTTAATTAAAAATCTGTCATAATTTATTCACCCTCATGTCATGTATGACTTTATTCAGCGGAACGCAAAAGAATATATTTTGTGGAAAATTTTTACTTTTTTCCAAAAAAAAGCAAATAAAAACAAAATTTTTTTGAGATAATTGTCACAGTAGTCTTACAGGTTTGCAATGACATGAGCAGTGATGATTACTTAGTAACGCGTTATAATCTGACTACTTTTTCCAGTATCGAGTAATCTAACGCATTACTATTTCCATCCAGTAATCAGATTAAAGTAATTTATTAAAAGTATTAAGTATATTACAGATTAAAGTCACTGTGCGTTACTATTTTTGTCATTTTCCTCAGTAAAAATATATATTTTTGCTTTCTTCTTGTGTCTCGGGGAGAGTATTTATGTTAAGTGAAGTCAAGAAAGACTGTCTTTATTACATTTTTTTATTAAAACATGTTTTTTATTCAGGAAATATATTTTTATTTCAACTTAAAATGCCAGGAGATACATTGTTGACGTTACTGTTAAAAATGCACTTCCAATAAAGTGAGTGTTGGCAAAAACGGTTGTCATTTTTATTTTGAGGCGGCAGGGGTGTTGTCGGCAGCTGTTGAATGTAACTAAAAGTAACTTGTAATCTAATTTAGTTACTTTTAAAATCATGTAATCTGTAAAGTAACTAAGTTACTTTTTAAAGGAGTAGTCAGCAATCAGTAATCAGATTACTTTTTCAAAGTAACTGTGGCAACACTGGACATGAGGGTAAGTAAATGACAGAATGTTCATTTTTTGGGGTGAACTATCCCTTTAAAACAAAGTATTCAGACACTTTCTGGATGTCAGATGTTAGTGGAACATGTTTATAGTTAATGTGATGAACTACACCTGTGGTAACTTTGCTAGGACATCTGTGTGAACCTGAGGGGAACTGACTTCATCCACTAAAAAGAACCTTGGGACCAGTTGGTTAAAATTAATTGCAGATTTAATACATTTTTAAGTGTGGCTTCAGTGTCCAAATACACTTTGGGGCCACTGTGTATTAGAAGTGCTTGATTTGTTCAATAGTTTGAATCCGCTCACTATGCTGAAGAGCAAATACCAGATCTTGGTTTGATTGCATAATGTAAAGATCATCCAAATGCAAACTTATAAAACACAGAGCCCCTGAAGTGTAAGCATGCTCCTGTCTTATAAAGCTTGTGTGCTGTCCTTCTGTCGTTATGTGGAACGGTTTGGCTCGACATGACTGCGAGGAAACAGCAGCAACGGCCATCACGATCGCATGCCAAAAGCAAACAGAGTAATTACTGAGAAATCAGTTTAAAACTTTGGACCTGAGAGACCACACCACACTGAGGCCACAGTGTTCCTCATATACATGCTGACATTTACCCACAGTGCATTGGTGCCAGATATCCAGCATTAGCTCTGAATGATTCAACTGAGCGGTCTGCCATCTAAGTTCTCCGTCAGCGATGTAGAGCAGAGTGTGGGTGTTAAACACTCTCACATAATTCTTTTTGAATCCTAGGAATTAATTGAAAACACATGCAAGTCAAAGTCTTAGTCATTTTTTAATTTAATTTTTTAAGTCATTTTCTGAGTTGTGCACAGGCATATCTGCAGAGATCAGCATGTGCCTCCCCAATCCAACACCTTAAATATGCAGTAAAAGTGATAGGAATTATTACATTTATGACAGCAACTCAAAAGGAACAGCAACCATAAAACATAAGGGTAACAACTAAAAATATACATGTAAATGTATGTAACCCTGCAATAATTAAAAATGACACAAATATACTTTATGTATTTAATCTCACTTTATTATGCAATGTCTTTGCTGCTGACCTTCAAGGATCCAGTTACCATATACTAAGCATAAATTACTTTTGATAAACATCATATTTGTGTTTCTTTCTCTTTTTTTATTGCCGAAGAAGCCACAGCCGAAATGGCATACTCTCATGAGTAGGTTCTAGTTTTAAACAGATAAACAGATAAAACCTGTTCTGTACACTGTCAGAAAAAAGTACAAAACTGTACCTTCTAGGGTACAAGTGGCCGTCACTGGGGTGGTACCCTCAAAGGTACCTTTTTGTACCTTTAAAGCAAGGTACAAAATTGTACCTTATAATATTGTACCATTTAAGGAACAATTTTGTACCCCATGAATGTGTGTATAAATGTAATCTGTACTACATTGGCCTCATAATGACCTAAATTCTGTTATGTAATATCATGTTACCTAGCCTGACAAAACCCTGAACATCTTCCTTTTTTAAGAAAAACTTCAGTCTCGTTCTGCTCTTTTCTCAAAGAAAAGCTTAACTCCATGACTTCCAGAGTCGTGGCCAAAGCCGATTCGAAAGACCGCTGTTCGCCAGCTTCTTTGTTTACAAGTAGCACACTGAACCGCGTCAACTCTGCCGTCATTATGTTAAGCCCGCCCACCGAATCTATACACGATGTGATTGGCCTGACTAGATTTTAGTTTTTCTCGCTCGCAAGCCAACGGAGAGTTGCTAGATGCCCTGGCTGCAAATTATATTTGCTGACGCTAGGGTGTGTCTAGATTTCTAGGCTATATGTGACCTTAGCTTACATGTGACTGTAACTGTGATCAGTTATGTCTCTTCGCTGTCATTCAAAAATCCTCTCCCGTGGCCTCATGGGACAGTCCATCGTATGCACACTTCAGAATCTTGCCGATATAATTAGGTAATCTAGCTACTTTTTGCCTACATTATGAGTACTGTGAATTCACATACTGTTTTCCGCCTACTATAGTAGGGAAGTATGCGATTTCGAATGCAGCCAGAGTGTTGAACTTTCGTCTCCTGTGTCCTATTCTACTGCCATCCAGAATGGCAGCACAGCTGAAAGGTTTGTTTGAGCTGCTCCCTCTACTGTACAGGTGTGAATGTGCATTTCCTGCAGCCTGAGGCTTATTCATTTCTCTTTAAGGGTTTTTACATTTGCCAAAAAATAGAATTGTTTGTTTATTAAAAAACAAGAAAGCCCAGCCCAGGTGAGGAAAAGTAACATATTACTTTTCATAAAAAGTAATTAAGTAACTCAATAAGTTACTTTTTTTTAAAAGAAATAACGCAATATTGTAATGCCTTACTTTTAAAAGTAACTTTCTCCAACACTGATAATTACTGTTGAACTTTCCATTCAAAGTATCCTGAAAAAGATCAAAGTTCAAAAATTCTAAGTTTCTTGAGCACCAAATCAGCATAATAGACTGATTTCTAAAGGATCATGTGACTCTGAAGACTGGAGTAATGGTGCTGAAAATTCAGCTTTCCCATCACAGGAATAAATACATACTAGAATATATTAAAATAAAGAGCTTGCTTGCAAAAAAACATTTCGCTTGCTGTATACACATAAAACACTGATTTCTCAGAATATCTTCTTTTATGTTCTACAGAAGAAAGAAAGTCATTCAAGTTTCGAACAACATGAGAGTGATTAAATGATGCAAGAATTTTAATTTTTGTGTAAAAACTTTAACATTTACATGCAAGTCTCGAGACCAGCTCCTTGCTCAATACAGGGAGGGGATCGCAAAACTCCGGAAATGTAATGGCCAAATTGAATGTGCATTGAACCATCGCAATATTCACTGCCAAATGATTTAAATCACCAGGAAATTCACTGTGAATATATAAAGAATATTTGCTAGATCTCTTAGCCCCAGTTATAAATTACATCAGTGAAGTACAAGCACAAGTTATTTCATTTATATCCAGCCTTATTCAAAGAAGAGAACATTTCTCTGTGCCAAGATGGGCTATATTCTCCAGCACTGTTCGTCACTGAACTGTTAAACTATTTGTTTGAAGTGTTTGGAAACTTGTTTCAGATTTTGCTAATATAGTGTGACTGTGCCATGCAACACAGCTCAAGAGAGAGAGTGCAGCCATGAATCAGGAGCTGCACTGCAAGCCGTTTCTCTCTGATTGCTCTGTCAGTCCATCTGTGTTTTGGCATAGTCTCTCGCTGCATGCTTGTTTGTGTTAGGCCAATACGTTTACTTTAATCAAAGAGCGTACACTCCTGCTTCACTGATTAACCCCCCTCCACCCCCCCATAATCCACCCTCATCCAACACACACACAATCAGCCACAAAGACATGTTTAGCCCAAGTATAGGACATAATAAGACTGATCAGTGCAAGATGGTGTAAAACAACTCCTTTCAATTTGGTTCAATTCAGACATTATTATGAACCGTGACAGTTAACAAACTCCTAACCCAACTTTTAAACTTTAGCATGACCATTTCTAACGTCACTAATGATGCACGTCATATTTTGTTGATCCTGGAGTAACATTCCTGTCCAAAAATATAATCCTAATCCTATTCCTACCCCTAAACCTAACCCATATCCATAACTGAGTGAATAACACTGACGTAGAAGCACCTAACCCTGGTTTTAAGCCTAAACTTGGCATAAACTGTAAACTTGCCCCTCAAATCGGTTTGGTTGATTGGAATGTTGTTCCAGGATCAACCAAGATGGAACATGTTGAACTTGGTGAAATCAGGTTCTGCCATTAATTAAACACAACTCAAACCATGTGGCTTGTTGAAGAAAGGTGTGCTTTTACTTTTCTATTGGTTTTTAACATGCAAGACAATAAGACAGGTGGCATTTAAAAAAATAAAAAATAAATAAAAAATAAATATATATATATATATATATATATATATAATTTATCACATTTAACTGTGCATGCTGATTTCCACATTTAACATTTAGATTACATTTGCTAATGCTCACGATTTTTTTTTAAATAGTAATTTATTTGTTTGATTTTACATTATGTTATCTATTTTATCTCAAAATTAATATTAATGTATTCATTTTATCATATAATTCACTCATAGTATTTAAACGTATAAAGTATAAAAACGTTCACATAAAGATTAAAAAAAAACTGATATGTTCAGAGAACATTCAAAAATAATGTTTTCATAACGTAATGGGAACTTAGAACATGTTTTTTCATGAGAGACCTGCGATATATCTAGGGACCACAATATGACATTCGAGATCTAACCACCCAGAAAATTCTAATAACCACATACAGTAGCAATGCCTTTAAAACCACTAGCGTTGTGATGGTACGCTTTGCATGGGCAAACATTGCAAATGTAAAATTATAATTGTGTTTATTGAGTGGCTGTCCCTTAAAACTTTGCTGAAAAGGTCACACTTGGAATCTCGGTTATAAAGAAACATATTTGGTTTGTAAACAAGTATATAAGCATTCTCTGTTTCAGATTGGTCACAGAGCATTCCCTTCTTCCCCAATGAATCCCTTACTTCCTCACCAAGCAATAAAGGACTATGCTGAAAAATGTTTGGAATTGCAGTAAAGCGGTTCAGAAGGTGACCATCTCTAGTCATGAAAACTTAGGCTTTCTCACTAGTAGGCTGCCAACCACATAGAGAGCACGGAGACTTACCAAACTGCCTCTTTAAAGTTTGAAGATCTACATATGAGGACATTAGGCTTTTTTCACAGATTTTTCACACTTTTTTTACAGCTCTGAGTTAGCTAAAAGACCAAAAAAGACAATATGTCATTGTGAAGATGATGACGGCCTGTCAAAAACAATTTCTGAAAGACATAACCTGAATTGTATGATATTAGTGCATGTGGAATGAGAGAGAGAGAGAGAGAGAGAGAGAGAGAGAGAGAGAGAGAGAGAGAGAGAGAGAGAGAGAGAGAGAGAGAGTTGATATAAACTAGGGGAAGTTTGATTTTACAGGCATTTTATACAATAAATAATTTTATATTAATGCATGCATGTAACCCATGTAAAGAATGAAGAGAGTATGAGAAAAGCAAAGAGGAAGAACCTCATATGATGCATATTAACCCCAATCTAGAGACTAATAAAGACCTTGGTGCAGCTATAAATTAAAATCAGATGATCATTATTCATCTTGGTGTGCTAACCATTAGTCCTCATCTACAATCCCCCTCTGATCATTGAGAATGACAATCTTTTCAGGAAGGACAAAGAGCCATGTAAGCGCAATTAACTCCATAGCTAACAACAAAGACAACAACCACATCTTTTTAATTTTCAGCTCAGATGATGGCATTACATGAGCATGCGAACACAGACCATCTCATTTACACATGGCTTAGAGATCACAGCTCTCATGAACCCGATCTAGGGTGAAATTCATTTGAAAGTGAGCATCCCTGTGCCCTGAGCACTCCAAAGAGCAATGTACTCGAAGTGGGCATTCTGAAGTGTATACAGTATATTATTGTCTCATACAGTAGGCTATGTGGATGTTTGTCCATGTCACCGCATACTAATTTTAAATTTGAATGTTACCTTGATAACCGCAGGAAAATTCATGTTGTTCCTCACTTTTTAACACTGAATTAAGGATCAAATCTGATCGTACGACGCCCCTGGTTCAAATGTATTTGGAAGACACACCACCCAGAATCACATGATCATACAATTTTCTAAGTGACCATCTTATATGCACTTCACTTTGTGAAGGATCATAAATTTAGCACATTATCGTGAAAACTAGCTAATTAGTCTAGCTTTTCTTAACCACTTACCACAATGCTAAAATGTTCCGAAAACCAGTCAGTATCTGGTGTGACCACCATTTGCCTCACACAGTGCACCACATCTCCTTCACATTGGGTTGATCAGGTTGTTGATTGTGGCTTGTGGAATGTTGATCCACTCCTCTTCAATGGCTGTTCGAAGTTGCTGGATATTGGCCGGAACTGGAACACGCTGTCGTATACGCCGATCCAGAGCATCCCAAACATGCTCAATGGGTGACATGTCCGGTGAGTATGCTAGCCATGCAAGAACTGGGATGTTTTCAGCTTCCAGGAATTGTGGACAGATCCTTGCAACATGGGGCCGTGCATTATCATGCTGCAACATGAGGTGATGGTCGTGGATGAATGGCACAACAATGGGCCTCAGGATGTCGTCACGGTATCTCATGCATTCAAAATGCCATCAATAAAATGCACCTGTGTTTGTTGTCCATAACATACGCCTGCCCATACCGTAACCACTGAAAGGTGGATTCTGAAATCCACTACCGCTTCAATATAATTGTATAAATCCTAATTAAATTCAAAATCAAAGCCTCAATCAATATTCATCCTCCTATATAATTATTATGATTTTAGTGATTCTTTCCAGTTATGATTTTGTTTAATCAATAGGTTTCTTCCTTTATATTTTCTAAAGTTTGTATTTGGTCTCTGAGTGGTGACTGAGGGTCTGTCCTGGTGTGATGTTTCGCAAGAAAACACTTGATTTCAGAACATGTTGTCGTGTGTTTGGATTTTGGGGGCATCGCACACCTCCAACTCGACAGGAATGCAGTAACAGAGATTGCTCATTTAGCCCGGCTTCCAGAGATGAAATATGGATTTGTCTTTCATTTTATTTTATTTTAATTTAATTTGATATTTCCTTTTACTGAAACCCTAAAGAATCAAGATGAATATGGTCTGTACTATTGTCTGTCTCGCTCACTGAGAGAAAACCACATGCTATCAGCATGTTTTGGTGAAGTGCTTTGCTGATATGTAGTTAAGACTCTCCAACCTTGGGAGAGCTGTAATGCTAGGGAGCTTTTGTGTGTGTGCGTTGCATGATCTGTGCAGGCCCAATATTGAAGATGGACATTTTCTGCACATGACACCAGACTTGAAGACGCCTTTCTGCAACCTCCGAGGTCAACAATGATCTAATTCTAGTGATGGGGCGACAACTAGCCTACCTAGTTTAGTGATATGCTCTGCTATCTATCCTTGTGTGGAAATTTACTGTGACTGTGCATTTTCTCTGCCAATCAGAATCATTCCATATGGCAGTAATGATGTGGTTAGACCTTGAAAACAGTATAACTGTTCATAAATTGTATGTACGATAGGTGGAGGCGGGGAGACTGTTAGAGGGAGCGTGGCCTACGAACTCCTTGTGAGACTTGAAGCTGGCTTCTGCTGATGAAACTGCAAACTATTCTTCAGTAAATTTTTCTTTAATTAATCTAACTCCTGACTCTTGGTCTTCATTTTTCACTACACTCCTGGGTCCTAAGCTGTTACCCCAACACCACCATGGGCCACTCGATCCACAACGTTGATCACCCACACAACGCCATACACACTGTCTGCCATCTGCCCTGTACAGTGAAAACCGTGATTCATCCATGAAGAGAACACCTCTCCAAAGTGCCAGACGCCATCGAACGTGAGCATTTGCCAACTCAAGTCGGTTACGACGACGAACTGCAGTCAGGTCGAGACCCCGATGAGGACGACGAGCATGCAGATGAGCTTCCCTGAGCCGGTTTCTGACAGTTTGTGCACAAATTCTTTGGTTATGTAAACCGATTGTTGCAGCAGCTGCCCGGGTGGCTGGTCTCAGACGATCTTGGATGCTGGATGTGGAGGTTCTGGGCTGATGTGATTGCACGTGGTCTGCGGTTGTACGTGGTCTGCGGTTGTGAGGCCGGTTGGATGTACTGGAAAATTCTCTGAAACGCCTTTGGAGACGGCTTATGGTAGAGAAATGAACATTCAATACACGGGCAAAATGCAGCATGCCAATTACACTCTTCCTCAAAACTTGCGACATCTGTGGCATTGTGCTGTGTGATAAAACTGCACATTTTAAAGTGGCCTTTTATTGAGGCCAGCCTAAGGCACACCTGTGCGGTTGCCACCCCTGAGGTGGATGGATTATCTCAGCAAAGGAGAAGTGCTCACTAACACAGATTTAGACAGATTTGTGAACAATATTTGAGAGAAATAGGCTTTTTGTGTACATAGAAAAAGTCTTAGATCTTTGAGTTCAGCTCATGAAAAATGGGGGCAAAAACAAAAGTGTTGCGTTTATAATTTTGTTCAGTGCTATATGTAATTTAAGACATTAATTAACATATGTTCAGGATTTTGATTGTCTACCTCAGGAACTGAATAGAATGCTAAAACAGCAGACTCTCATTCTTCAATCTCCCAGCACCATTTATTCATCATGGGATACTGAGCGTGGATTTTAACACAAAGCCCTTTCCCACGTGATACACTATTGAGTAATGAGGAGAGTGCAGTCGATTGCTCCCCCAGAAACAGACAGCAGATTCCTCCACACAAGATTTATGAATTCTGAGCAAGACAGGACATCTGTTTTTTCATCTCCCTGCTTAAAGATGTTCCAGTCTCTTGATACCATTTTTTACTGTCTAATTGCTTTTGCTCTCTTCAAGCTGAACTTGGATATTACTTTGTGTTTAAAGCCATTAAACATTTGTTTCACTTCCAATGATAATTTGTCATCAGATGAACATAGTAGCCTACACATTGCGCGCTCTTACGACAGAATATGGGGTTAGTGAGTCATGTGTTGATTCAGTAGCCGCTCTGACAGATTAGGTGATTTCATTCAGTGGAGGATTCGTCAGGCTAATTCAAACCAGCAACTCCTACATTTGTGACAGCTCGTTTTAAAGAACCGAATCATAAGAGCCATTTGTGAGGCGGACTACACAGGTCATGCTGTATGGTTGTTTTCTTGTGCTGTAACTGAGAAGTCTTGCAGGAAACATTGCTGTGATCTATGGCACACTTTTGGGGCTTTGTGTCATAAACAGTGTTGGGCTCGTTACTCAAAACCTTTTCTATTAATCATTACTAGTTACTCCTTTCAAATTTTATATTTTTACTTTACTTATTAGGCTACTCACAGCCAGCAGTAATTAGTTACACTACTAGTTACATTACTTTTCTATTACATCCCCAAAAAATTGGTAAGGAGATTTGAGCTTGAGTAGATCGCAGTATACAAAGTCTTAGTACCGCTACACAATTTACATGTGACATTGATATTTGATGGTGATGTCTCATTGATGATGATGTCTCGTCCTTTCTCCCTACAAAGTTAAAATAACAACTTGATGTGGGCTTCTCCATCTTCCGACAAAGCTAGCTTGCTGCGTTGATGACGTCACGTGTGTAGACGCACAACGATTGTTGATGGGGATGATTCAGTTTTTGAATTTCAAATCATTAGCGATTGTGATAAAAAAGTGACTAGTAACTATAGCCTTTTATTTGGATGGTAACTGTAATATTATTACTTAAATTTTAGTTGGTTACCAGGGTAATAGTATACTGTAACACATTACTAGTAGCCTAACTAGTTACTGCCCAACACTGGTCATAAATATGTAGAGTTGATAGAAGTTACGCCAACCACAAACTTGTTGATTAATTATGCACTCATATTTTTATATTCGGCATGAATGCGCCACCATTTTCTCACTTTATGAGAACAATTATACCGCTCTGCTTCACACAAGTTGAAAACCATCCGTTTGCATGTGTAAAGGCCCATTCACACCAAGAATAAAAACGATATAACTATATTAGCTAGTGTCCATTGCAATGGACAATAATATTCTGTTTATTAAAAGCGCACACTTCAGTTTTGTGTATTTTGTTTGTCAGTGTTTTATCGTTCTTCAGCTAGAAAAAAATAGCTCTGAAAGGGATTCTAAAGATATATTATTATTCTGTGATGTAAACGTTATTATAGCTGTGGTGTGGACTTCCCTCAAAGCTACTTGAAGGCAAGCCTGCAACCTTAGCTGGAAAAAGTGTAATGCCTGCTAAGGCTGTGGTACGCAGGGAACGAGGCAAATGGCAGATTCTTTTTTTTTATGGATGTTAATGGAGGAGAGGCTTCACTACGCTGAATAAACGGCTTTTGTGAGGAAATAGCTTATCATTTAATGAATCGACAGCCCATCGGCTAATCTTCAACATGTTTGCTCTTAAACATTAGTTTTGGATTGATCTATTTATAGAGAAAAAATGCTTTTTTTAAATAAAAGAAGTCACAGACGATCGCGCAACAGGTATGAATCTGTTTACGGCACTTTAATTGGCTTTTTATGGCTTTAATTTATGCTAAAATATTGACTGTTTTCAAACAGGTTTCATTAACCATCTCCAAGTTTTCCATTAGTCAGCACACAGATAGTTCCACCCCAAACTGATTTCATTGGTCGAGACAAATTTTAATCAAATCAGTGTTTGGATGGATGCTTTTCTCTAAATATTAATGGAATACGAGATGGTCACTGGAATATGAGAGAATTCTAACATCGAAGTTAAGGCTCATTCACACCAAGGACAATTATACTGATAACCATAACTATAACGTTTATATAATCATTCTAAAGGCACACTATAAACTCGAAAAAGTTGGGCTAACTCAAAAAATGTCAGGTTATCAGTTACATTTTTTTAAGTTAAGAGATATTTTGCTAGCTATAACAAACTATTTGCTAACATGTTTACACTAGCATGGTATAGAACTTACTGAATTGGTACACCAACTTAAAACATGTTAAAACATTAATCACGATTAAATCTCCCATACCATTAATCTTGCACAAAAAACATTATATAACATTTAATTTTAGCATTTACTCTCCCTTTCGAGTGCCATGGGCAAAGCATGCTGGGAAATAAAAAATCCCAGCCCAGTTTCAGTCCAACTTAAGTTAGTGAAAGGAAATTAGTTCATACAACTCAAAACAATGCAACAGTTCAGTTTACTTGAAATATGTCAGTGCTGTGAACTCAAAAGAAAAAGAAAGTTCTAAATACTCATAACAGTTCATTTAACTGAACGTCTCGGTTACGGATGTAACCCTCGTTCCCTGAGGAGGGAACGGAGACGTAACGTTAGTGACTAACGAATGGGGGTTTCGCTTAGAAGCCTATCAACTTCGAGTTTAGAGAAAACGCCCAATGGCGTGCCAATGCCATGGGGCATGCGGAATTTGCATACGTAACTCCGCCTCACCGCGTGAGTATATAAGGAAGTACGTGGCAATATCGCATTATGTTACCTGCTTGAGGAGCCAAGACTGAACTCCTGCGTTCCAGGTAGCACAGCTGATGTGGCAAGGGGACGTTACGTCTCCGTTCCCTCCTCAGGGAACGAGGGTTACATCCGTAACCGAGACGTTCCCTTTCGTTCAGTCACTACGACGTAACGTTAGTGACTAACGAATGGGGGTCCCAATATAATCCCGCCACTCAGCTGTCTTCCAGTGCCCTGCGTAAGTGTGAGTACCCTGTCGTAAGACTAGTACGGACGAAGGACTCCCAGTTATCACAGGATTACCAAGGTACACTGGAAAGCATATCCCAGTGAGGGAATGCCAAGAATGCCTACCCGTGGGGAGGACTTAAGAGACATATATGAGCCGGCTAGGGGCTGCATATGGAGATCTCTAGGGTACCAGCCGAAGGTGGATTTTTAACCCTAGGGTTGGCGGGGGACACGCCAAGGGAAGAAACCCGCTCTCTGCGGAGACTTACGGTGAAATACTCGTGTGGGGGTCGCCGGAGGGGAACCATGCACACGGGGCACCTGGCCGGAGACGAGGGTCTGGGCTCGCTAGAGGGCAGACACACAGGTATCGGCGTAAGCAGTGCTGGAGGAGCTCAGGGCTCTCGGGGGAGCTCACCTGAGGAAATATCGCACGTATCCAGTCCGTGGAGTGGAGTGGCGAGCAAGCGAAGACACCCGAAAGAGTTGGGTGTCGCCCAGCCTGCAGCTCTGCAGATTTCTGTCAGCGAGGCGCCATGCGCTAGAGCCCAAGAGGAGGCCACACTCCGAGTGGAGTGTGCCCTCACACCTAGGGGACATGGTCGACCTTGCTGCTGGTAAGCCAAAACAACGGTGTCCACTATCCAGTGAGACAACCTTTGCTTTGAGAGAGCACTTCCCTTCCGCTCTCCACCATAACAGACAAAGAGCTGGTCTGAGGTCCTGAACACTGCGTCATGTCTACGTAGGCGCGGAGGGCGCGTACTGGACAGAGCAATGCCAAGGCTGGGTCTGCCTCCTCCAAAGGCAGCGCTTGCAGGTTCACTACCTGCTCTGAAGAGAGTGGTAGGAACCTTGGGCACATATCCAGGCCGGGGTCTCAGGATCACGTGAGAGTTAGCCGGCCCGAATTCCAGGCACGCTTCATCAAACGAAAAAGCCTGCAGGTCCCCGACCCTCTTAAGAGAGACCAATGCGGTCAGCAGAGCCGTCTTCATCGACAGGAACTTAATATCAACCGACCGCAAAGGCTCAAGGGAGGCCTCTGCAGAGTACTTAGAACTACTGAGAGGTCCCAAGAGGGTACGAGAGGAGAGCGAGGAGGATTCGGTCTCCTCGCTCCCCTCAGGAACCTGATGATCAGGTCGTGCTGACTTACCTTTTTGTTCTCCAAGAGATCGTGGCGGGCAGATATAGCAGCCACATAAACTTTGAGGGTGGAGGGAGACAGCCCATGCTCCAGCCCCCCTCGGAGAACTCAAGCACGGACCCGATCGGGCATTTCCAGGGGTCTTCTTGGCGGGAAGAGCACCAGGTGACGAAGAGGTTCCACTTCAACGCATAGGCATGCCGAGTGGACTCTGCCCTAGCGGAAGTGATGGTGGCGACCACCGTAGGTGGCAGGCCACTCAAACCTGCCGCGTCCCGTCCAGGAGCCACACGTGGAGGTTCCACAGGTCGGGACGCGGGTGCCATAGGGTGCCCCGTCTCTGAGTAAGGAGGTCCGGTCTCAGAGGAATTTGCCAGGGAGGGGCTGTCGCAAGGAGAATGAGTTCGGGGAACCAGGTCCGGCCGTGCCCGTACGGGGCGACCAAAAGGACCTGCTCCTTGTCCTCCCTGATCTTGCACATGGAGCTGTGCGAGTAGGCTGACTGGGGGGGAACGCATATTTGGGTAGGCCCCGCGGCCAGCTGTGCGCCAGTGCATCCGTGCCGAGCGTGCCCTCGGTCAGGGAATAGAACAGGCTGCAGTGGGAAGAGTCGTGGGAGGCAAACAGATCTACCTGTGCGTCGCCGAACTGTTCCCAAATCAGCTGGACCGACTGGGGATGGAGTCTCCATTCTCCCGGGAGAGGCTGAAACCGCGAGAGCTCGTCGGCTGCGTGGTTCAGGACCCCCGGAATATGGACAGCACGAAGGGACCTCAGGCGCTTCTGACTCCATAAAACGAGATGGCGGGCGAGTTGAGACATACGGCGGGAGCGTAGACCGCCCTGGTGGTTGATGTACGCTACTACGGCCGTGTTGTCTGACCGGACAAGCACATGTTGACCCTTCAGCAGCGCTCGGAAGCGGTGCAGGGCGAACCGTACTGCCAGCAACTCGAGGCAATTGACATGCAGGAGGCGCTGGGGTCCTGTCCGGGAGCCCGCGGCTGCTTGTCCATTGCACATGGCACCCCAGCCCGTGGCAGAGGCATCCGTCGATACGACAACATGCCTGGAAACTCGTTCTAAGGGCACACCGGCCCGTAGAAAACTGAGATTCGACCACGGGGTGAGCGTCTGTAAGCAGTCCGATCGCGAAGCCAGTGCTGAAGCGGTCTCATATGAAGCAATCCGAGCGGCGTTACCGCGGCTGCAGATGCCATATGCCCCAGGAGCCTCTGAAATAGTTTCAGTGGAACCGCACTCTTGCTCTCGATTTGACGGAGGCAAGTCAGCAGAGACTGCGCGCACTCGCTCGTAAGCTGCGCGCACATGGCGACCGAGTCGATCTCCATACCGAGAAAAGAGATCCTCTGCACGGGGCAAAGTTTGCTCTTTTCCCAGTTGACCCGAAGGCCCAGACGGGCTAAGTGGTGGAGAATCAGATCTCTGTGTCCGCACAACTGCTCTCGAGAGTGGCCCAGTATGAGCCAGTCGTCGAGGTAGTTCAGGATGCGGACCCCGTGCTGCTGAAGGGGCGCAAGGGCTGCCTCGGCAATCTTCGTAAAGACGCGAGGGGACAGAGATAGCCCGAATGGGAGAACCGCGTACTGATATGCCCGCCCCTCGAAAGCCAACCGTAGGAACGGTCTGTGTCGAGGAAGGATGGAGACATGGAAGTAGGCGTCCTTCAGGTCGATCGCTGCAAACCAATCGTAAGGACGAACGCATTCGAAAAGGCGTTTCGCAGTCAACATCTTGAACGGAAGCCGGTGAAGGGATCGGTTCAAGATGCGAAGGTCCAGGATTGGTCGTAACCCACCGGTTTTCTTGAGTACAATGAAGTAGGGGCTGTAGAACCCCGACTTCATCTCGGCCGGAGGGACAGGCTCGATCGCACCCTTCGCCAGTAGAGTGGCAATCTCCGCACGCATGACGGGGGCATGGGCCCCGGTCAAGGTATAGCGGACTCCCCTGTAACGGGGAGGAGCCTGCGCGAACTGAATCGCGTAGCCGAGCCTGATGGTCCGTGCAACCCAGCGGGACAGCCCCGGAAGCTGAAGCCATGCTTCCAGAGACTGCACCAACGGGGTCATACGGACGGCAGACGTACCCAGGGTGGGGCAGCGAGGCAGCGTTACCGGCCCGGACAGGGGAGGCTGTTGGGCGTCCCGGGGTCGGGGCACGGTTAACGGCTGCGTCCTGACAGAGGAGACCAGGGAAGGACGCACGTTCCACTGGGGTCTGCTCTGCCAGGGGGCTGGCGACAGAGAGGGATGCGAGTGGCGAGACCCGAGGGTGGCGCGCACTGTCATCACCGGTCTCTGGTCCTCAGAGACAGGAACATGAGTTCTTCCCAAGCGCTGCTAGCCCGGGGGCCAGCAGCGGACGGATTTTCCCCCGGCCCTCCACCGGGGGAAGGAGAGGCCCTGCTACCATCCCCTGGGAAGAACTGGAACCCATCTCTGAGTTGTCCACCTCCAGCCTGGCGTTTAACCAGTCTGGGGAGCGGACTGGGCGACATCCTCAACCACCTCCACGGCGCGGCCCAGGTGAAGGCTGCTGCTGGGGCTGGGCGGGAAGAGGGAGGGCGCCCTCAGCGGCGAGCAGACTGAGGCGACTGAGCCGGCGGCTGGTGCAGCAGCTGGCCGCCGGGGCAGTACGTGTTGCAGCCTCAGTCTGCTCTGGGGCGGCCGTGAACTGTTGGGCGCAGTTCTCAGCCGCGCCGCCGAAGAGGCCAGCCTGGGATATGGGTGAGTTGAGGAGGCGGGCCCGCTCAACGTCCTCCACATCACCAGGTAAGGCCAGGTGTTCTCCCGGACCACAGCTGTGGACATCGCCCAACCCAGGGAGCGTGTGGCCACCTTCACCGCCCGGGGGCGGGGTCAGTTGCGGCACGCAGCTCAATGAAGAGCCCTGGGTCGGCTCCACCCTTGTGCATGTGCAAAGGGGCGGCGGCCTGCCCGTAGCTCTGCGGGACCACGCCACCGAAGTAGACGAGCCCACAGGCTTTGGGAGGGTGCTTAGGACAGCCACACCACGCCACGTCAAAGCCCTCTGTGGACACCGTAGTGCGCAACAGAGAGTTCAACAGTGGGGGGGAGGGGGCCCCAGTGTACCCTAGGCCGCGGCCCCATCAAGGGCAGAGAAGGCGGAGGAGGCCACCAAACGGTCGCGGGAAGCACGGGGACTTCCGGGACCGCGTGATCTCATGCACCCCGGGAGCGAAAGGCATTGGGGGCGGGGCCCAACAGCTGTCGGGTGCCGCCCCCAAAAACCAATCGCGCAACCACGAGCACCCGCGACTGGGCGGAGTTCCACACCAGCGCGAGACTCGCGGCTGCCCGAGATAACATGGCTGTCAACTTTAGGTCAGATCAGGCAGTGCTGACACACCCGGAGGCGGAGCACAGCCTAAATCGTCATCCCCAAAGGACTCCAGCCCACCTTGGGATGCGGCGATCGACATCTCACTGCTATCCGGAGCGTGAACTGAACGAACGGGGCGTCAGAGACGGGCCGTAGATTCAATCCAACACTCGCGGGAGCGATGTATAAGAGGGGGGCGTGGCCCGAGGAATGAACGTCGGGGTTCTTAATACCACAGCACCGCCCTCAGGTCACCCTGGCCACCAGCCAAAGTACCATCTCACTCGGGGACGGTAGATTGGGGTGTGGCAGAGGGGACTCTCTCTCCTCACGGAGATCATTGAGTCTCGACCACGACATCGCAATGGTCACGCCCCCGCAATGGAAACGTGACACATCCGCAAACACTGCCCGAACGTGCTGAAGCCCAAACACGCTCGAGCAGTGAATGCGTCCATAGACAGCAGCGGAAAATCGATCGCACCCGGAAGTGCACGGGCGAGCCGTCTTGAAAAAGACGTGCCACGCGCAAGCTCTTTTTGTGAGAGGAAAGCCTTGCAGTCGATGCCGAAGCGCCCAGGGAAACACACACCAGCCGTCAAACGGACCACTGCGCAGATCAGCAGGCAGGAAGTATGCGATCACTGGAACGCGCCGTTACACCAACACCGACTGGAAAGCTGCTCGTCTCAAAGAAGCTGACAGAGTCTCAGAAGGCTGTAGGAGTGAAGAGGTAGGTTCTCTTGGCTCCGAAAGCAGAACATAATGCGATATTGTCACGTACTTCCTTATATACTCACGCGGTGAGGCGGAGTTACGTATGCAAATTCCGCATGCCCCATGGCATTGGCACGCCATTGGGCGTTTTCTCTAAACTCGAAGTTGATAGGCTTCTAAGCGAAACCCCCATTCGTTAGTCACTAACGTTACGTCGTAGTGACTGAACGAAAGGGAACTAATTTTACCTAATAGGTTTTCCTACTCAAACCAATTAAGTATTTTGAGCGTTAGGGTTTACAGTGCATGTTCACACCAAGGAAGTTAACTATAATGATAACGATAAAGATATAGTTCAAAAAATCTTTCTCCCAGAGGTTCAAATCACGTTCCTTGGTGTGGGCTTTCAGAGTCCCGGCAACACGTGAGAAGAGTCATTGCACATTTCACACCATGCATCTCAATCTAGATGCAATCAATTGTTGCTATATGCTGTGCATTTGATCGAAATTAGGGAAATGAGAAGGTTAGTGGCCAGAGAATGTCCATTTCTATCCAAAGCACGGTAACCTAAGGAGAGCAGGTTGGTCTGGCCACACCTTGTCTGTGTGCTTCTGTTCTCTGTGAGTTAGGATCCAGTCTAAAGCCAGCTGGCTTGGATTCTGGTTCATGTGGGCGGCAGTAATGCAGGCAGCCAGCACATTTTCATTCAATATAAATAAAGAGATTGGAGGGAACTCTGCCGTTTTGTACAGGCGGTCATATATTCAACATTTAACCGCATCGCATGTAAAACTACAAACCCAGATTTGGGACCTCGCTTGGAAACAGAACATTCAGCGGAAAAAAAAGTGGAAAGAACGATCATTCCAGCCCTGTCGGGCAAGAAGTGGTTAAGAGACCCACTGCCAGGTACAGAAATGAAACTGGTCTGGATCTGAACTGAACTAATTTGTCAGCACTACCATCTGTGCAGTTCTTGGTCTCTGGCTCGCAGACAGGCTTCAGCGGTTGATATCCTACTCCAGTCAAACTGCTTGGAAGATATGAGTGTTTCTCATGATTTGGCCAAGGGGAAGCTCTGCTCCTACCACCCACTTAGTGATCTCAGCGCTGGACATGGCAGCCTTCTGCCAATACCCCCTCCATCATTTCAGCCCCCTCCGCCCTTGCTATTTTCTCACATTGGCTCCTTTTTTCCCCACATTCAACAACTCTCTTATCCCTCCACCTCATGATCGACCATTTTGAGCTCAGGGAAAAACACACATGGTTTCTAGCCGAGGCATTAAACCACATTTTTCTGTGTTCTTTATTCCTATTTGAATGACCAAAGAAGTTCCGCTCAGACCAGATGTATTTTTATGTAATGACCAAAGGAATCTGGCCCGAACTGACCTAAATTTACTTTCGGGAGAATAAACATATGTGACTGTGTGTGTGTGTGTCCAGTCAAAAAAGCATGTATATTAATGTGATTTAATTTTTAAATCAACTACTTTGCAATTAGAGCATCACTATCAGGGAATCAATGGCCAGATTAACTGATGCATTAAGATAAAAAACAAAAAACATAATTAATCCAAGAAAAATGAAATTGTGTTATTGCATTCACACATGAATGATTAAAATGAATTATTGCAATAAATATTTGTTTGACTTGGTAGTGTGCATAGAGGTTTTTCTGTGCAGCCTTTCCATTTGGTGAGTGAGCCAGAGGCACCACCCAACTCTAAGAAAAACACACACATGCACACGCACACACATGCAAGTTTGTGTGTAGAAAACCACAGGGGTGGTGAGCTCTAATCTGGAGCCACTAGCCCACTTTAAACACATTCCCCAAGTTATAGCCTCACACCAACCTTTCCCAAAAACACACAGTCTTTCTCTCTATCCCGCTTTCTCCACATTACATTACAACATACATGTAACATACCTACACACACACACATGTGGTACCATTACCTCTGTTTAAACAACTGTTGTAATCCGTCTGCTCTGCATCTGCTGGGGTGGCCTTGAGGAAGCGCTGTTCCCTAGAACCAGCTACACCGCCTGGGACCTCCGTGCATTTGTTTTTGCTTCCAGGGGGACAGCCGCATTCACAGACCCCTGAGTTTTCGCTGCTGGTATGCGGTAGACTCCAGATCCTCCAGATCCTGCTCTCTGCTGACCTTAAACAGTCTTCCCATTGTATGAGGTTCAGAGTATGTACTTCATTGTGATTGCCCAGTCACCTCCTAAATGAAATGTGTGCCTAACATCATCTAACTGCCCAAATGTCTGCTGGCTTTTGCAATGGAGGCAATTTTTAGGGGACTAAAATATGTGGACTTCTGTGTAACAAACATGTTCAACAGTCAAATAGAATGATTACAAAAAAACTAGTCTCAGGCAATCGATTAATCGCGATTAATTACATCCAAAATAAAAGTTTATGTTTTCATAATATATATGTGTGTACTGTGTATAATTAGTATGTAAATACACACACTTGCATGTATATATTTAAGAAAAATATGTTATATTTATATATAAAATATGTATATTTAAATATAAGATTAATTATATATATATATATATATATATATATACATATATATATATATGAATGAAATAATACAGCTTTTATAGTCCTTATCTCAGATCGGTGTGGACTGGGAACATTTTGACAATGTTGTTGTCTGTTATTAGTACATCGTTGTAGTGTAAACATACCATAAAAAAGATGACTTATGCATGCCAGGCCAGTAGTTGGCGATGTCACTATGTCAAGAAACACCTCGCGAACACATGGGGACCTATTTTAACGATCTGAGTGCATGGTCTTAAGCACATAGCGCAGGTACACTTGGGGCGTGTCCGAATATACTTTTGCTAGTTTAACAATGAAAAAAATGGTCGGCTCGCCAGGCGTATGGCCCAAAGGGTTGTACCTAGTCTCTAAATGAGTCATGGGTGTGTTTTGGGTGTAACGTGTAATAAACCAATCAGAGTCTCACCTCCCATTCCCTTTAAAAGCCAGTTGGGCTTGCACCATGGCAGGTTCGCTATTTACATGAACGCTTCTCCAGAGAGGAATGCTTTTATTTTTAATATGTAAAAAATTGTGTGTGCTGCTACCAAGCGGCAACCTCCCGCAGTTTCTCTTGACCCAATACGGAAGTGACATATACTGCAATTCATCAACTGGCCCCTAGGGCTCCAGAAGGGAGCAGAATCTCATTGAGCCCCATCTTAAAATGCCCAGCTTTACAGCAGAATAAAACATGTTTACAGCCTGGTACAAATTGTGGTTTTTGTCTATACGGCTAATTTTGCCCTTCATGACAACTGTGAGTGTGAGGGGGGTGAATTTTTTTATAACTCATTCGTTTACATTATGTAAAGCATTAAAGTTCTGCATAATTAAGGGCGTGGCCACTTCGAGTGACAGATAGCCATTTATCTGCTGTCTGTTAGTCATCGCGTCACTTCTCCGCCCCACCCCGCCTTTTTGTCCATTTTCTCTTATCCGGGTGTGACGCGCTGCCAAGATGGCAACGGGCATCTCGTCCATACAAAACTGCTCATCAGAATCCTATAGGTGACATCACGGACACTACGTCCATATTTTTTCACAGTCTTTGGCTGCTACCATAGACTGTAAAAAAAGATGGACAACACACATACACTCTCTTCCGTTGAAGTAAGTGAAGCTGCCAGTTTCCAAATATGGTGCTGACATCTTGGGTCTTCAAGATCAGAGTCTGCGCAGTAGCAACTTGGAGTGTGAGCCGAAAGTGGAGCCGCGATATCAAGGTCCCACCCACACTCCTGCCCATGACAACTTTTTGTGAAATAAACATTAATTTAAAAAAAATTAAAGTTATTAAAATTAAAGTTAAAGCTCAACTCCCCCCGAAGTTCCCGAAAAATGTGTGTTGCCTCGGTGACTACTTCGCTCAGAGAAACTGTCAATCATGATGTCACACCCCTGTTTTTATAGCATCAAATAACTAACTAAAACTAAACTTATTTAAAGAATGAGCACTTGATTGTTTAGTTTGTCATGGAGAGGGCGGGGTTTATGACCTATATACTGCATCCAGTCACTTAGGGGCGATCGAGATGCTTTGGCTTCACTTTTCAGGACTCGTGTGGCACACTTGGCTGCTACACGTCCCTGTGTGTGTAATAAGCAGAGTGTACATGAATTGTGCACTTGCCTATAGGCGCATATTACTAACACACCGTTAAATAACACAAAAAATACTGTGTTTTTAGTTGCCTCAAAATAGCAACTCGCCAACAATTCACCTGAACACACATTGTTTTCAGACCAGCACACCCATGGGCAAACAGATGGGCATGAGTGCATTTGCTATTTAAACAATGTGGTGCTGGGCATGAAAATGATAACTGCGTCGGGATGAAACTAGCAAAAAGCACACACGTTGCGCCTGGTGTCGCATTGTGCCTGGTGTATGATAGGGCCCGCATTACGCATGCAGGAACACGTACTGCACATGACATAATCCTTTTTGCAAATTCACGTTTTTGTTGTTAACATTGGGACGGTAAAGGCATTGTTTTCAAAACCTTGCACTTTGAAAAGCTTGCATTTTCAGGCCCCTAAACGCTGTTGTCATGTACATGAACGGCCAAAATGTATAAAAAGTTTTCAGTTTTCAGTTGAAAACAATGTGGTGTAAACATACCACACAATAGGTGTTGTTCTGTTTCCCGTGTTTTTTCCCCTGACTTCCTGAGAAGAGTAATTTTGAGTTTTCATTAAAAACTGCCTGCAAATAGATCAGGCAAGAACATTTTAGAACCATGACAATTAAGCACATTAATCCCAAATTACCATTATCATAATGCAAACAAAGGTTAAAACAACAACAACAACAACAACAACAACAACAACAACATAAAAACAGACATGAATACCTGAATATTAGTGTGACCTGAATATTTCTCTCATGGTTTTGTTATAAGCTAACTATTTATACTATCATTTTGTAGTATTGTTGCTACTTTGACACCATTTCTTCTTCATCAGTTCCTCCTATTTCTTTGTTATTTTTTTAAAGACAGAACTGCTAACATCAGAGACGTTAAATCAGAGTGTTATTCCAGTAAAATTACTGAGAACAGCACCCTGATAAGCCATCATGCCTTCGAAGACATGCGGGAAAAAGATGTTTCCATTAAA
This sequence comes from Gobio gobio, assembly GCF_949357685.1. NCBI lineage: Eukaryota > Metazoa > Chordata > Actinopteri > Cypriniformes > Gobionidae > Gobio > Gobio gobio. The sequence goes on along the minus strand of NC_137116.1, from coordinate 36,851,422 downwards.
GGCTTAAAATAGATAAATAAACCTGCCATCACTACGCTTGTGGTATTTTTTCCTGCAATGCACCTTAATGCTGAATAGGACTGCACACATGCATTTGGTGTCCAGCCTGCAGCAGATCATGTATCTGAACATCTCTTTTATGATCTGTCCCTTTTACTGAACTGTGAAGTCCTGACAACATGTTTTTTTTTTTATGGATTAGCCTACGTTGCAAATCTGGAATGCGTTCTTGTTTGTAAAATTTTCCAAACAACTGAGTAATATGAGAATTTGGTGAATAATACATAAGGGTTTACAGGCCAATAGGATTAATCTGATATCTAAACTACTTTACAGGAGATCTAACTAAATTTGGACAGAGCCCTGAGGTACTTTAGATGTTGAAACAATTTTAAACACTGCCACCTAATGGTCAAATGCAAAACAGTCCTGCACTAGTCCTGCAGGAGAATTTGAAGAAGGATACAACATTTCCTTTATTTTAAATAGAGGTCTATCTTGTTAAAACGTTTCGGAAATTTTTAACCATGCAACAACAACAACTACATATTGCTATTTTACTAAGAATTATCTCAGACCCTTAAACAATGAAAATGATCATAAAAATGTAATAGATAATTCGTAAAATAAAAGTTGTTTAAAAGTATGATAATATACAAAGTGCGAAACAAAAATAAACCATTTGAATAGTTGTGTGACGTTTATTATGTTGGTGAAGAGCTAAAAAGCAGGAAAGCAGTCTCTAATGTATAAATATGAATACAACACAGTCTCAAAATGTATTAAATATAATTTCCATCACACATATCATCAGACAGTCATGTGGTGGAAACATTTGGCACATTTGTTGGTTCAGATAATGAGATTGTAAAAGTGTGATTTTTGTGTGATTTAACAAAACAGTACTTCCCTGAATAATGTCTGCTGCTTGCGCGCTTCAGGCCATGCTGCTATGTAGCCCCTCCCCTTTTAGAGGCGCGCAGCCAATAGCAGATGACAACATCCGGTTTAGGTGTATGAGAGGGAAGTTCAGAAAGATTTTTTACAGCATCTTATTCCGCGAAAATGTCACATTGCATTTAATAATCTTCTATACAGTTAGCTTAGATTATTGGAAAAGTATGACAATACATGTATGTTAACAGAAAGCCTGAGCAAAACAAGGAAGCTGTGAGAGAGCGCAGAACTTGCACAACCGTGCTGTCAAACACGACAGCAGAAGTAAGTTATTTGCAATCCGCCGTCACCTCAACTGATAGACACGCTTGAGCCTGCTGATTTTAAAGGTAACATCTGGGTTTCATTTCTTTATATACATTAAAATGAAGCATTTGGTCTGACTGTGTGTGATTATCTAGGATTGTCAGAAGCAGGATGCGAATTTGCGAATTCAGACCTTGCTGTTTGGTTTGCTCATGAATATCAATTAAGTTACGTGACCTAATAAATATGCATGACTTTTTTGTAATCTTTTTTTGTTTGGAGGGGTGTATGTAACGTTACTCAGACTAAAGTGAAATGGTTCTTTCGCTGATCGGCTTATATTGGAGTCAGTGAGAGTACAGACAAATATGATATAAACTATGTTCAATAAAAAACCAAGGTAAATAAAAATGCTAACTTACCCATCTCTTTCTTAACCTTGTAAAATATCGTATGCTCAGTAAACATAGCCTACTTCCTAGATATCTTAGCTCATCAAAATCATTAGTATCAGTTCTGGAAAGTTTGACATGTCAGACACAATCATATAAACCCAGTGTATGTATTGTGGTTTATATTTATATTTTTATTCAGTTATGGTGTATTGTGGGTGTTGTGTACTTTAAAACCCACACTCAGTATTTTCTGCAAATTAAGACTTAAGTCACTACAGGCAAAAGCATAGTTTTTTCATGCACAGGTCAATTTTGAGGTATATTGTGTTGTGTCCTGTTTGGCTTTTCATACTGTGTTTCAGAATAGTGAACAAAACACATCCAAAATACACCTTTAAAGTGTAATTTCGCCTATTTTCAACCTGCTTTGTATTGTTATATTGTCGATAGTGTATATATAAGGGGACAGTGTTTACTTGTTCTCTGTGTTACCTGGACAGAAAAATTCACTTATATTTGTCAGCTGGTGAAAACTACAGATGATAATTCCGAATTTTTGTATGCCCATCCCATGGACAGTCGGATTGCCAGAGGGTTATTAACAGAACAGTTATTGTAAGGGTATGTTTATCACAAAAAATTGTATTGTACTTTGTCTACTCTTTAAATGGCATTATGGTTAAAATGGTTCAGTATGGCAACAGCTTCTGTACCTGTATGCAACGGCATTTTCCTTCTGGGGGTTGGGCGGAACTGACCGAACGCCAGTTTTTTTTATTTCCCCCCCTCCGTTTGGCCTAAAACACTGTGTTCGTGATCATCCTGTTGACTACAAACACGGAGGTTTTTCAGATTGTCTGTCACGGCCAGGGGCGATTCTAGGATTTTCATTTTAGGGGGGCTCAGCCCCCAGAGAGGGTATGAAAAAAAAAATGGTAACACTTTAGTTTAGGGTCCAATTCTCACTATTAACTAGTAGCTTATTAGTATGCATATTAGGATTATTGGCTGTTTATTATTACTTATACCTATAAATCAAATATTAATGTCTTATTCTGCATGATCATATTGTACATCCCTTAATCATATGTAGGCAGGTTTATAATCACTGAGATCCCAAATGTGAGGTTAGGGGGGTTTGGGGGGGCCATGGCCCCTCAAGAAAATGTATTTCTTTTCTGTGATCTACATTTGCATTTTAAGATGTTCTGAACACCAAAAAATTTGATAACAATAGCTTGAAAACCATTTATTAAATTAATTCACAATATGCGCACATTCTTTACTAATCTTATGCCCAATACAGGCTGAAAAAAGCTGAGCTTTTTAATTTACTGAGAGCTACACATGGAATTTTTAATTTACAATATGCACACATTTATTACTAATATTACTTTGTTGATATTTCTTGTTTGTTAATTAAATTACATTACATATAGGCCTATTTCAAAACAAAATGGCGAAATTAGACACAAGTTTATTAATATGCCTGAATATTTTTGTCATTTGTTTAACATTTCTGACTTGAAGCAGCTGTCAAATATGAAATGTTTAGTTTAGCTACTTGCATATCTCTCACATGACGTCGAGTCGCGCTGCTAAAATTCACGCTCAGCCTCAGCAGATTCTGTGCGTACATAAAGCCTGCCTACTCTGATTTGATTGGTTTTTGAAGCCCCACTAAAAAGGGCCTAGTGACGCCCATGGTCACGGCATTCTCTCTGTATTTACAATTCTTTGAAGCCTTTAGCCACTACAACGCACTGGATGCTGGAAAGTAACTCACTCACTCACTAGTCAAATAAAATATGTTGACAGATTCGACACCTACACTGCTTAGCCTATAATAAAGTTTCCAAAAGTGTTTTTTCACAGTGATGACATAGAAGATCCATTTTGTGTTCCCCAAAGAACATTTCCATTAACAGTTCTTAAAAGAACCACTTTTTTCTTAGTGTGAGGAACACACTAATTTTAATAAACTAAAGAATGTTTTTCTACTATAAAGAACCTTTTGTGCGGTGGAAAGGTTCCATGGATGTTAAAATTAAATAAGTAAAATTTTAGTCTCAAGTGTGTCAAAATTCTATGAATTTTACTCTTATTCCTAGACTTAAGAATAAGTGTGAATCATAAAGGTTCCTAAGTATTAAGAAGACTAGGTCTCAGCTCCTAAATTATTTAAGAGAGCTGGAGAGGTTTCCAAACCGAGTTAGGAGTAACAAGATGGCAGCAGAGTGGAGGAGACACACTTTCCAATGAAAATATAATGTATTGGAGTTAAATGGTGACAGGGTCAGGGAGTTTATAAAATGATTTAAAGCTTGATGGTCAATATATTCTTTTTGTAACTGACCTAGTAAGAAATTTTATAACTTTTCCCACTCTACAAATCAATACTCTAAAAAAAAGTAATAATTACATATTTTGGCAACATGAAAAGTGTAGCAGTGCACCGGTATACAACACACAGTTTACAGGGTCTTAAGTAGCACTGTTGTGGCACTGACCACACCAAACATACAGTGGTGGCAAAAGTGATGTTTGGAGGTTTTTTTAAATGACCCTACAAGTTAGCTTGAACCATCAAAATATGAGGACAATATTTTTATACTTGTATATTTTAAAATATGAGGGAACAACAAAACACTAGACTTAGTGAAGGTACTTATCTGACAAAATTGTTTGGCAAAAAAGGCAAACTACAGCTGCATGTTTTAGAAATGTTGACTGCAGCAGCATAATTAGTTATTAATATTTAATTGTTCCTCTCTTGTTTTTGCATGTTCATAATTTCTTTGTATGACAGCCTGGAAAATGATGTCCGTACAAATTTGGCATGTTTCATTGTGCTATCACAAATAAAACTTTTGACTCCACAACTACGCAATTTGCTATCTTTAACACATTTTTAATAATATTTGAATAAAGGGTGAAGATGTACATTTTCCTAGGCCGGGCATCACTTTTGACCACTATTGTATGTCAGTTAATTTACTTCCCAACTAACATGAAGCAAAATCAAGCCACTTTTATAAGGATTTCGGGCTTCCCTGGAGTTAGCCATTGATGGAACTTGTGTTTGCATCATAGCTCAAACTGTAAATGAGGAGATGTATATCAATAGAAAAGGATCTCACAGCATCCATACTAAGTCATGATAATTTTGCACAATGCAATACATTTAAAAATAAAAATTTCAGCGTTAATTAAATAATGGTATTGGCGTCGTGCTGCCATGACTTCACCCTTGCAGGCTCACTATTGGCTGATTCAGTCACTGAGGGCGGCCATTTTACATTGACATCACTGTAGTCCTTAGTTTGCAACACTTAAGTGGCACCCAAGCGACAACCTCCCGCAGTTTCTCTTGAAGCCAGCCAATACGGAAGTGACATATATTGCAATTCATCGACTGGCCGCTAGGGACAGGCTCCAGAAGGGAGCAGAATCTCATTGAGCCCCATGTTAAAATGTCCAACTTTACAGCAGATTAAAACATGTTTAGAGCCTGGTACAAATTGTGGTTTTGGTCTATACGGCTAATTTTGCCCTTCATGACAACTGTGAGGAGGGTGAATTTTTTTATAACTCATTCGTTTACATTATATAAAGCATTACAGTTCTGCATAATTAAGGGCATGGCCACTTCGAGTGACAGGTGAATAGCCATTTATCTGCTGTCTGTTAGTCATCGCGTCACTTCAGCTCCGCCCACATCCCGCCTTTTTGCCCATTTTCTGTTATCCGGGAGTGACGCGCGATGACGTGCTGCCAAGATGGCAACGGCCAGCTCGTCCATACTTTGCGCTTCAAAACTGTTAATCAGAATCCTATAGGTGACGTCACGGACACTACGTCCATATTTTTTTACAGTCTATGGTGGCACCTCAGTCAGCACTTATGAATCAGTCTTCGACTTTACTGAAAGTTGCTTTTAGTTTCTTAATGAAAGTCTCCTACTCTTAGACCTACTTGTTTTTACTAAGAATTTTTTGACACTTAAAGGGATAGTTCACCCAAAAATGAAAATTCTGTCATCATTTACTCACCCTCGAGTTGTTCCAAACCTGTAAGAACTGCGGAACACAAAATAAGATATTTTGAAGAATGTTTGTAAACCAAGCAGATAGAGCAACCATTGACTACCCATAGTAGGGGAAAAACATAATATGGTAGTCAGTGGTTGCGTTAACGTTTACGTTTGTTCCTTGTCTGACTGTACGAACATGATACCCGTTGCAAGCCATGTCACACTGTTGTCATTAATGTCAGATTGTACGATAGTCAAGGCACGCTAAAAACGGACGCACGAAAGAAAACTTGTTTTATATCATCAATCAATGACTCGTTCGGTGACAGTGAGCTGCATTACACGCGGAATTCAAATGGTGGCAACAAAGAAATCTCTAGTGCTCATTTTGGTCATAGTTTGTCTTGAAAAAACAAAGATAATTTGTCGGTCGTCGTAGGACAAGTCACACTGCAGGATTGTGCGCCAAATCTTCTGACACTGCCCGAATTTCATCAATCAGCTGCCGGTGAACATGTCAAACTAACAATCAAAGACTTCAGAATCAGATTTTAGCCTAGGATCAGAGGAATCTTTTAGGATTTGCTAAATTTGTCTCAGACAGCCAAATCGTGGCCAAAATCACGATGTGTGCACTAGGGATCGACCGATATGGATTTTTTAGTGCCGATACCGATTTTTTTTTTCATCAGCCTTAGCCGATGACCGATACGGGCTGCCGATTTTCTTGAGCCGATATTTGGAGCCGATACTGCTTTTGCTCCCTCAATTTACATAATAAAAATGACACAATGATCATGATGATAATTTAAAATTTAAAAAAGGAACATTTATTGAACTAAAAAAAACTATATTTAACAAATAGTAAAAACAGGTGAGGTAGAACAAGAAAAAAAGAGTTCAGTGGTGAAACTAAATTCTGAAAATAAATATTTAAGCATAAATAAAATAATTACACTATTGCACACAGTATCAACAAGCAAGCATCCTAATAAAGTGGACACTGACTGTACTATACTTAAAACTTTTATACTTTTAAAACTATTTACAACCTAGTCATTTAATGCTTAGGTGCAATTAACTTAATCTCTTGAAAGAAATATCGGCGAACGCAGCAGCCTTGTATCGGCCGATACATGTAAAAATCGCAAATATCGGTCCGATATATCGGCCTAACACTAGTGAGCACCCGGCTTAAGTCAAAGCTTAAGACTATTTTTAAGAGCATTTCTGAGAAGTTTATATATACGGGCCCTGGACAGAGTTTATTATTGGGAACTCTCAGATTTCCAAGATGACTTAAACTCTGAGATGATGACAGATTGTTGAGTAGAGAGTGTATTAATCTGTTGTTCACCCTCCTGCTGAGAATGTCGGAGCCATTAGCACCACAACAAATGCATTTTCAGTAACAGCTTCACTCAGAGATCAACTGTCTGATCAGTGACCAGTGATCAGTGATCAGTCAAGTCAAGCCACCAATATGAGTCATATATTTAGTCCTTTATACAATACAGATCGTTTCAAAGCAGGCTCACGGTAATAAACTGGAAAATACCACAAACTTCATAAAATTCTCCTGTAAAGCAGCTCTACAGAAGACAATAGCGTCGTTATTCAGCTCTAGTCAGTTAAGTTTTGATTCAGTTCAGTTCAGTTCAATAAATATAAAGTTAATCAATTATGAAAAGAGTTCAATTGAGCTACAGTATAAGCCAGGGGTCGGGAACCTATGGCTCGCGAGCCATATATGGCTCTTTTCCGGATTTTATATGGCTCTCCAGTTTTCAAATGTTGACTGAAAAATACACCCTGGATGATGATAATTATTTTTAAACTATTAGCATACTTGATTAATGTAGAATTTAACATTATGAATATGTAAAATTAAATTAAATATTAGGGATGCCACAATTCTCAATATAATATTGTACCGTTCGACGGCCTTCATGGTTCAATACGCGCCTGTGAATTGCGGTTTCTCGGTTTTGCATTTAATTAAGTATTTTTCTACAAATTCAATCATTTGCCTCCATCCCAATATACTGAACAACGCGTCATACATTCACATCACACATTAGTGGTAGAGTTATACTCACGGGACACTATAGTTATTCACAATCACGAAAGTTCATTATTTGCATGCGTTTTAAAGCCTTGCCGGCGTGTGCGCGGTTTTAACATGCGCTTTTCCGAACGCGCGCACTAAACGCTTGTCAAACACGTGATTACTGGACTAAGTCGTCTTACTGCGCTAATGCTGTCAAATACACACCATGTTTACATAAACACAGTCGGTTATGTCTACAGTGAAAGTAAAATCGGCGCGTGTCTGTATATTAGATGCACGCAGACTGAAAACAGGTCTTTAAAGCAAATTGAAAGCAGCGCAGCCTAGTGAACACGCGGTCCTTAAAGGGACAGTTCACCTCTAAAATTATGTCATTATTTACTCACTCTAATATTGTTCCAAACCTGTATTCATTTCTCATTTTTGAGTGAACTGTCCATTTAATGTTAATACAACAACAAAATACAAAGAGAAAATCACTCACTGCTCTTGACTGAAAAACTTTAATACAGTAGCTTTAATAAGAATCAATGTATATTTTATAGTGAAGTCTATGTAGTGTTTTATTTTTACATTTATTCATTCAATTTCATACTTAAATGCTGCTGTACATCTCTGAGCTGCCAGTGTAAATCTTTACATATATATATTTTATATTATACATACACTAGGAATGTGTACAAGGGTTTTTTTAAAGTAAAGTTTTAAGTTTAAGTAAGGTTTTTCAATTATTTTAAGTAAAATAAAGAAAGAGAATTGCAATTAAAAAATAGTCTTTTTTCTCCTTAACCTCTTGCTGTTCCTGTCGCTTAAGAATAGAATAGCAAAAAACTGATGTGACAAGCCATCAGAACCGAACCGAAAACCGTGGTTTAAAACCGAGGTATGTATTGAACCGTGGACTAACTGTATTGTTGCATCCCTACTAAATATGTTCAAAAATATTTAGGTAAGACACTTACAGCTTAATATGATTGACAGCGGTGTTTGGCCTGTATAGCCTACCTTTCAGAGAGCTGAATTTTAATTGGTTAGGCCTGCATCATGTCTAGATCAAGTTAAGCAGCTATCTAAATTAAAAATCATCAACGAGAGCAAGATGGCAAAAAGAAAAAAAAGACGACGATTACCGTTCATTCCGACCCCAACTTCAAAGCACTCAGCAAAATGATGCAGCAACAAAAATCTCATTATTGCAAGTATAAGGTACAATACTTCTTGTTAATCGCGTGTTTATGCTGCCCGTTTCTCTTTTTTTGTGTTAGAAATCAGCACTATATCAGTGAACAAAATATAGTGCTTTGTATATATTGTGTAATCGTTAGTTTGCATTTTTGCCACCTACTGGTGTTCTATACAACTACCAGAACTACTAACATTGCAAGTGGTATGTTAATGCTGTTGTTATTACATTAAAATGCATAAAAATGTGCAAATATTTCTAATAAACAGGTGTAAATTTTGCTGTGGCTCTTTTGAAAAATTTCTCTAAAATTTTTTTTTTTTTGGCTCTTCTTGGTAAAAAGGTTCCCGACCCCTGGTATAAGCAGAAGACTGTAGTGTTGTTATTCAGCTCGAGTTAGTTCAAGTTTGGTTCTTATCCAATAGTGTCAGTTCAGTCAAACTGACTATATTGTTGAATATTAAGTGTCTTTTAAAAACTCTATCTAGATTTAGTTTGAACCAGTCAACCAATTAAAAGGCCAACCTGTTTTAATTTGCTCTTGACTGTTGCTTGTCAAGAGCCTAATTATACATTTGCAGTCACTTCTTTACTACAGCTTTTTTTGTATTTGGCATACAGTCAGGATATTAGTATGTGTTGGTACGCGTCAATGTTGACACTCTCCAGCGCATGACATAGGCCAAACTATTTACACTTGCACAAATTCAGCTAACGCTCTACCAGTACTCTGTGTTGGAAATTACACCCATCTTGGCTGTGGCAGTTTATTGGCCAGGCGGCTATGTCCCCCCGAAGGACTGGTGAAAGCTGTGCGGGGATGACAAGTCAACAAGGAGCGTTTGTTCATAGTTTGGTTTGATGAAAAAAAGGAAAGAAAGGCTAATTATATATTTACATTGTCTCACCCAAGGGATTTTTCCAGCAGGGGTGATGGCAAGACATTAAACAACTCTGCCGTTACGAGCAGATCATAAAAACACTCCCTTGTTGTGTCTTTCACAGACCTGTCATTAAGACTAAGAACAACAATTACCCACAAACTCCTGCTCCTGCACACACAAGCTGTTTGAGCGCTTTTTATACCCTTTTACACCGTGGTCACGGTGTGAGAACCTCGCCTCCCAGCAGGACACAGATGAGGATATGTCTCCTTTGATGGCTTCAGCCTTGTTCCGTTTTGTTTATTTGTCAAAAATACTTTAGTGCTGAGTTAAGAGCGTTCTAGAAGTTTAAAATAAAGTCCACGAAGACTTTATTGCACTACCCAGGTCCTCTTTTATCTTTTTTTCCCCCTTTTTCAAACTGGCCGGCTCATGAAATACAGGCTGATGACAAATTAAGAGCCCTCAATTGGGTAACACATTTTCAACTCCCCATTTCCTGATTACAACCCCTGTCATCTCAGACTCTGTACAAAAGACATCATTATTATGGACTTAACTCTCCTACTTTTTCTGGAATGAGAAACACACATGACACATCTTGAATTTGCATGGCCCAAATATGTCGATCTGCTGGCCTTTCAAGGAATAGTTGCATTTATTGTGTGTGTGTTTCTGCAGACTTCAGAGGATGGCTGCTGTTTCTGAGACAGATGTGCTGTTCTGGATGGCCAAAGCAGTGAGCTGGGGCACGGCTATGTCACGTTCTGCCCTTCTGGACACATGCAGACACCTCGGATATCTGAGGAGTTTTCTCCAGCAAGTTCTGCTGGGGTTGCAGCAAATGGTATGTCAGAACACACAACTTAAGCTTCACAAACAGGACTTTTGTTTGGAATTTTGTGAAACCTTTTACATAGTCCTCAGCTGTCCTGTTATCTGTTCGAATCCAGTGAACAAATGTTGATCTAATGTTGTTCTGCATAACAATAATTCTTCATTCTTCACCAGGAGATTTGTTGCATTAGAGTTTATACTATCTACAAGATGGTCAGCTCAGCTAGTTGTCCGATAACCGACTAATTGATTTGTGAGGTCAACTACTTTATGATTTTTATATTATTTAATTTAATAGAGGGCTCAACTGTAAGATTTTTTTTCCTGTCTAGATTGTCACTGTCCCCAAAACAGTATACATTTTATTAATTTAAATTTATAATTTTATATTTGCATTTATAACATTTCAAAATGTATCTATATGTATTTTAGTATATTTTTCACATTTCAGTGCACATTTTTATCTTAAAGGGATCCTATTATGCTTTTTCATTTTTTCAACTTTAGTTAGTGTGTAATGTTGCTGTTTGAGCATAAAAAAAAAGATCTGCAAGGTTACAAAGCTCAAAGTCCACTCCAATGGGAGATATTTTATTTTACAGAATCCGCTATCCAATAACTACAACGAGCGACTCCTTGATTTTTACGGATCTTATGAAGTCATGATGTTACTCATTTAAATAATCTCCTCCCACGGAATATGCAAAAAAGGGGACGAGGCCTGCTTGAGCTTCATTAGAGAAGACAGTGGCGCTGTTTTTTCCACCCCATTTCCAAAACTCATTTGTTTGACCTTCCTAAGGGTTTTAAACCCTGTTCCTAAACATTATAACCCTAACGTTTATCTGTGCGCTGCACATTTTATGGAGAACAGCTTGTTTTGTGTTGCTTTTGTAAGCTCCCGCTCTTGAAGGACGGTTCACCACTCCTTAGGAAAATAACCATGGTTTTTTGATCGATTACTGTTTGTATTACCTTAGTTTTCCGACAAATATCATGATTAAATGTTAGATAACATGGTATCTATAATGTATTAGAACCGTTCTGAGGAGAGGATCGTTAAGAGGATCGTCCGTTCTGGATCCTCTTGTTTGTTAACATTGTCAGGGTCTGAATCGGGCTCGAATTGTTTTGAAATTGACGCCATGCCTAATATTTACACTACAGAAGAACTCGCAGTTGTGGAGGGGCAGGACTTGACCCGAACATTTGCTAACCGGTGCCAGTCACAACACACTGGGCCAGCTAACCAATCACAGCACATTTCGTATTTCGGAAGGAGGGTCTTCAACAAAATTGCCGTGTTCGAGCCAGACTGGGGAGAGAGGTGCTGTAATAATGTAAAATATGTGTAAAATAATTCATTTTTTTTAACAATAAAGCATGACAACATATTCTAGCAAACCCCAAAAACAAAATCAAGATTTCATAAATAGTACATTTGCAAGAATAACTGGAAAATATTCAAGGAATGGAATAAATTCATAAACACTTGAAAATTATGGCATGCATAGCAAAACATTACTGATGGGTTTGTAATTTTTAAACTTATTTAACTAGCAAACCAGTTTAAATCATCAGAAGTCACAACCAGCTGCCACTGAAAACCCAGCACTTAAGATTGCATTAAAAATAAAAGCGTAAAAATACATTTACATAATCAACTAGCATGACACACTCTCACACTTGCCCTTAAAGAGAGGGCCATACTTATTGTGGAGTACTGTAATATTTTTTAACTGTGGTGCTTTAAAAAAAGATAAATTAAGAGATCCAACTTCTTTGAGAGAGTTTTAGCATGCTGACAGCATGTTGTGCTTTAATGTGCTAAAAGTCTTAAAAACTAAGAAATGTAGTCGATTTTGTAAATGTGTAGGTTTGTACATTTCTCCTGCCGAGTTCATAGAATCTCCTTCAATATTAAGGTCATAGTGCTTTAACTAACTCTTTTAGCACCCCTAACAGAAGCCGCTCTGTGCGAATGAAGGCAGGACATTGGCACGGGGCAGTGATGATTTAGTGGGCTAATAGCCACCCAGGGACTGCCAGCGTTAACCTAATGTATCCCTGCATCAAGTGTTGCAAATTTGGACGAGGTATCATGGGTTAGGGAGACTCTGTGAAGGACCAGTGTTAAGAAAAATTCTGCCTCCCACTGACTCTCCTCACCTTGAAAGAAGCTCTTTATTCATCCTGCAGCGGCCTTTCGCACCAGCAGATCTCCCGTTGGCCCTGCACATCGTGCCGTTTGGTGCCTGGCATGTCAGAAAAGAAAACAAAATCTTGCAGGCTTTCTTATTTCAATTTACAATGGCTGCCCTGCCAAAATGCAATCACGCCTTCCGTTTCCATCACACTCGACATGCGTCAGCCCCTCTGACAGCATTCAGCAATGTGATGGGATCGGGATTTCTTAATTGGCCCTAAACCTTTATTCCCGGCAGAGCCTCGTAAAACGGCCCGAATGAAGCGGATCTGAACAGCAGCGCTTGGATGAGTTAAGGACGTGGCTCGCGCCTGGGGATGAAAAATGTCTCGTTTATATCAATTTCCTCATTTGCATTCCATCAGAACTGGTTTTCCCACTCCCTGCTTGGGACTGCTGGAAAGGGGAGGTTTCACGGTCCCGTAAACGGTTTTCTTCCTAAGCCTGGCGCAGTTGGGTGCCCGCTGGCGATGCGCCCGTGCTCAAGGGGAGACTGAGAGATGCATGTGTGTGTGAACACATTCGATAAATGCTGACTTGTGAATGTGTAAATAAGAGTTTTTGCCCTTTAAATCCCATTAGAAAGCATCTCTGGGATGGTACATGCAAAGACAAACTTCCTCGTACCTCTTTGCTGAAGCTGGGTTATGACTTTGTCATGATGGTTATGAGAGGTCAAATGAATGGTCTTTTCAGGAGTTTACATTATGGCAGCATAATTAGTCACATTGTGGCATAGTGAGATTATTAAAAAGCTGCAATTTAATTAAATTATTTTTTAATTATTTTTTATTTGATCTATTTTAGATATACTTTAAAATTCTAAAATGTTTAAACTGGTGTTTGGGGAGCCAAGGTGGCTCCATAATATTTCCAGGGAGTTCCATGCAGAAAGTTACACAATTAATTTTTATGGTGTTAAAACTGTAAAACTGCCTTAAAACAATATTAGGTTTGCTTTCTCTCTCACATACTAAATGTTTTTTACACATGAAAATGTAGAGCTGCCTGTACATTTTAGAAATGGGGTCCTTCACAAGTGGATCATTCCATTAGGGGGACCTTGACATCAAAAAACCCCTCCATTAGATGTTATGAATGCGAATGACAGTTCTAGAGCTACAATAATTAGTTTAGTATGTGCTCTGTATTTATATTAATTATTTTTTTGGCTGCCACAAGGTCTTTTTCCTTTTGTCAGACTCGACGTGTTAAAGTTCCACAGGAATGGTGTCATTCTCTTCATGCGTGCACTGAAATCGTTTAGCATCCAACAATGTATGTGCCTATGGAATGTAAAAAGGCTCAGATCCTTTGTATGGCTTCCAGTGTACAGTAAATTGGCAAGGCACATCTTGAACTGATGCAAAAAGCTGTGATCCTCAACATGCCTTTGCATTAGCACGCTGGTTTTCATTAATTACGTAACTGACTTTAAAGAAGTGATCAGTGACTCTCTTTGTCTGTCTGCGTGGGAATAGTTTTATAAAAGGCCATCAAAAGGTTTTTTTTTGCCTCATAAAGTTTTTGGGGAAATGGTGATTTCAGTTTTTTCATATTAGCTAATTGTTCATACTTTTAACGTCAGCTAACTCGGCAAGTGTCTTTCATTGTGCACTTAAACTGTCAGTATTACTTAAGAAAAACATTTTTGAAACAGTATCTGGTGTTGACAGTTTATTTTGATGGAAAATTCTAAGCAATATAGTTCTGACATGAGCTCATTTGTTCCAACTGAATTGAATTCCTCTGCAACCATCAGATCTTCCTTGATGTACCAAAAAAGGGCCTTTAAAATGGCCCGTTGTGTTGCATTACCAGAGACCTTTGTAAAATTCATAAGAAAACAACAATAAATTGATTGGATATTGTAGCAAGAGAGGCATCTATGAGTATATATGAAATGTGTATGCATGTGCGAGAGTAAAGTTTGCATCAGGAAAGCAGGTATTGCAGAGGAAATGAAAAGGGTCCTAGGACATATCCTTGTGGAATGCAATATGGGATGACTTTAATAAATTATTTAAAATATCACACAAAATTGCTTATCTCTCCATCAGGTGTGTTGTATGTGGTTGTATGATCTGTATCCATGGTGTTGGAGCATCATGGAAACACCAGACTGGCTCTGATTGGTTCACAGACACCAACTTTCACTCTATAAGTTGACTCAAATGTTCAATTATATAAAGGATGTGTCATTAACATAATCTATGAGATGAGTACTGCATACTTGGAAAAGTGAAGTGTTACAATACAGATAAAGTTAAAACAAGTTTTCAACTGAGCATACATGCTTCTGCACATTGAGCTTTAGTGGTAATGCAAGTGATGTAAGTGTGAATTTTTTTATATTGTTCAACCCCATTATTTCTCTATATACGGTACAATTGAAAAAAAGTGTGTTCAATTGGATTAATCACATTTGGCTGTATTGTGTAATTCAATTGCAGTTTATTTTTCATGAATCAGATGCAGATTTTTGCTATTGATTTCTGAGGTGTGTGTGTTTACTGTATAACAGAGCTCCACTAGTGAGGCCATGAAGACGTTTCCTTTTGTGGGCCAGTTCCTGGGAAGACTTTGTTGGAACCCATGTGTTATTGCGGATGGTAAATTTACGACTCTTCTACACTTGGGGGTGTGTTTCCCATTTGAGACCAAGAAATGTGTCTGCATGGGTTGGGTATTTACACTAATTTTCCAATGAACCCTGTAGTGGCCTGCTGGGCATTTGTTCTGTTATTTGGCTCTCTTTCACTCTCTCTCTGTCTCCTTCTTGTCTGATCACTACTTCCCTTCCCTGACATTTCTTATCAGACCTGTTCTTCACATGCAGCCTTAAAAATAACTTGGAAAAAGTTTAAAGATCTATCGCTGTACTTTTTACCCCTTTATATACTTAAACAATATTAGTGTATAAAGTGTATTTAAAGTTATATTATCAGCAGAAAAGTTACATTGAAATATCTGTTTTTTTTTGTACAAAGTAAATCACATGCTCAGTGTCCTTGTGATAAGTGACCTTGAAATAATATAGAAATTATATCATATGGAGTCTTTGTTTAAAATTGCTCAAAGTCCCTAAATTTCTATTTCTAGGTTTAAATGAGATATTTCATCTTATATTGTTAGTGTTGTATCAGAGTTTAGCCTACATTGTGCCTGATTATAAATGCATGCATGCATTTTTTATGGGTTCCCCATTACAGTTGGATAATGTGGCCATTTTCACATCTTATAAATGGCATTTTGTCCTATGGTCTTGTTTATGTATACTCAGAGAGAAGCCAGAGACTCCTGCTGCGGTGTCTGAGCTGTCTGTACAGCGCTGAGCCACTGAACGCTGTTGAAAGAAAAGCCAACACATGGATCAAGGTAAAGCCAACATTTCACCCCTCAAGGTTAATGAATACATAAATAAATTGAAAAAGCAGTTTAACAAATTGATATCCTTACAGACACAATTGAAAATGTGGAATATATTGGTTGTTTAATTTAAAATGTGAAGATGAAAGAAAAAATGAAAGGGGTCATGAATTAAGAAATCAATTTTCCTTGATCTCTTGACATAAGAGGTCATTGTGCTATAAAAATATCCTTTAAAATCGAAACTAAAGCTAAAAACTTTATCGAAATCAAGCTCCCAAAGCGACACATTTCAGATGTTGTCTCCGTAACGTAATAGTGCAACAAAAGACTAAGAATAAGATCAATGCCTACTTCTACATCATTGCCCTGCCCACCAGTTCGCACATGTAGTCTTGTAGTTGAAAATACAGGAGAGTCAAAAAACACAGGATTACTCGAGCAATGATGAGATACCTGTTTTGCAGTGCCAAGTTGTGGAAAAACAGTCTTTTCATTGCCTTTCTTTTGATCCTAACATTAAGAAATCGTGGATGAATTGTATTTTTTAACAAAGTTCCATATCGTGTCATTAAGACACTGTTTGTTTCTTCATTTCATTTTATTGTGGATTAATTTTATACAGGATACAGTTCAAAGCAGGCTTTTCAGAGAGACTGAAAATAAAAGATGATGCATTGCCGATTATATTGGATCCGACACTAATGTGGCAACACACAAGTGTGGGTAACAATGGTTTTACCATGTGTCACTATTGCTTTGTCTCTTACAGATCGTTTAATATGTACTCACTTTACTAGCACTTTACTGAAAATGCTGAACGATAAATATAAGAATGTCAGTAAAGTCATAATTCGTCTACACGAAACACCGCAAAGCTATCCTGTCAACTATAACTGTGGCAACTCCAAGTACTTTAACTTTATTTGCCACAACCAGCTTATAAAGCATATGGAATGCGCATAAATGTTTCACAGGTGGCAAGTGTTTCGAGTATGTAACGAGATAAACCGCTTTCTGTAGTGTCTTTGTTTCAACTCTAATATATTGTAATACATTTCAATACTACCTCACAAATACATAAGGAATAAATATAAATAAAAATTATTAATTTCCAAGCTGTTGCAGACTGGAATATCAGTGGTATTTGAGATGTAGGTTCATTGTTTTCTTATCAGACTCAATTCCATGAATTGTTCCATGAAAGAAAATTATTTGAATATGCCAAATTTACCCAATCATAGCAGTGGGCGTCTACTTCCAAGTCTTGAATGCGGCACGCCTATCAAAACGAGCTGGTCAAAAACAGGATAGAAAATAACCTATTACCTCTAAACTAAGATGTTTTTGGATGTAAAAATCTTGCTAAAATTATAAGTGGACCTCGAAGAACATTATAAAAAAAATGCAGTTCACAACTCCTTTAATTATTTTAGGGCTGTTGATTTAACATGCTGATTTAATGAATTAGTTATGGAAAAAATAATGTGTTAAAATTGTTAACACATTTAACACACCCGCCCCACCCCAGACCTACCAAGGTCATCTTACATTTCATACAGCAGGGCAAGAACTCACTGCATGATTTAGCCTATAGAATGCAGTTAGAATGTTCCTAAAATTCAAGATATTGGGACAAAAAAGCCCCTGTATCAGTTTGTGACTCATATTTATTTCAAAAGATATAGTTAAGCAATATCACATGAGCAACAAGTGCAATATCACACAAGTTATGAATCTATCCCGAATAGCAGAAGTGCAAATGTGTTATTGATTTTATCCAACCGTTTAATAAATAAGAAGTCAATATTTTGTTATATTTTAGACACAGTATTGTCTGTTTTTGCTAAATTTTGCCACCGAAAATATTACATTAAAAGCCACAGCAGAGCTGTTGTGCATTTAAGAGCAACATAAAGCAGTTTTTTGTTTCTGAACGAATCCGCGTTTTGAAAGAATCGGGTGAACCAATGATTCAATTCATAAAGAGAGCCATTTACTTAATTTCCGAATTTGAGCAGTTTAAACAAATTTGAAAGAATGAATGACTCAATGACTCACTCTTAAAGACATTTACTGCCACCTACTGCCAGTTTTAGTTTCTTATTTTTTTAAGTATAATTTCATTAATGGGTTTTTTATTAATATGAAAATTTAAAGTTAACCCAAAAATGAAAATGTTGTCATCATTTACTCACCCTCATGTCGTTTCAAACCTGTATGACTTTCTTTATTTCGTGGAACATAAAAGAAGATATTTTTAATAATGTTAATGACATTTCTCAAAATATCTTCTTTTATACAATAATGAATTTATCAATAATTATATTTTCTTTTAGGGTCAGCCAAATTTGGTGTGCAATTAGATTAATTAATCGGCACATCATGTTATTAATTCAAAAAATCTGACTGATAAGAGTTTAAAAGCACATGCTTTGAATGTTCAAGCCCTCTTTTGTTTGTAATATACCTAATAAATGTCATACTCTCCAGACTCTAACTTGCAACAGTTTTCAATCTGCCAAAATTGTTTTAGAAATTCTCTATGTACACTTTTATATTTAAATAGATGTAATCAGGGTTGGGAGAGTGGGGTGATGAAAAAGAACTAAAATAATTGTACGCTTTCAACTTTTTACAGAGTTCACACAGATGGTTTACCATAAGCAATACAGAACCCCTCGCGTTTTGTGTGTGTATTCGTTTGATTATTTTTTTCATCTAATAAAACATAGCGCTAATTAAAGCAGGGCTTTTAAAGTAAACTTTTAATTTGCCAGATGTTTTTTGACCTATACGAAGGGAAGTGGAGTCAGAGGGAGGTGTGGGTTCTCTGTCAGGGGTTGAGACACGGTATTTAATCTTACATTATTTATTTGCTTAGCTAACAATCCCTAGTGCAGCAGCAGTGTGTGTACATGTGGTTTGAAAAGATACGGGATAAAAAAACAGAGAGATTAGGACTCTATTTGTGTAAGGAAGTTACAGATTATAGGCGCATGAGCATTTACTACTTGATAGATGAAACATGAGAAGAGGAATACAATCTGTATTGTTCCCAAAAGAGACTGGCCTACAAAAGGTCCAGAAGGAAAATTACACCGGGATAACATGGTAATCTAATGCTTTTATAGACATTTGGATTATCATGTAAAAGGTGGTGAAGGTGATCTGATTAAAGATTGACGGCACATCAATAATGATGTGCATAGATAAATGGTTTATAACAAATACTGCAATTCCATAAAAAAAATTAAAAAATTCATGGTGACTTTAAAGGACTTAAACTGTTCTTCAGGTTTGAGTCAGGAAGTGGGCCACTTTGTGTTCTCTGTTCAATGGCGGATCTCATTCTCATTTGTTCTGTTTTGCTGGAATCGAATTACTGTCCAATGTTTTCGGTCTCTTTCTTGTTGTGTTTTAGCAAATTGATTTGGTTTGAGTTAATTTCCCGGGGGTCTTTCTTCTCGTCCCAGTCTGACGTCTTGCTTCTTCCAAGCCATTGATGTCTTATTTTTCCATTCTCATGTTTGTTGCAGTCCTAATGGACTGTGTGTTTTTTCGTTTATCCCCATTCCTTGTTTGTTCTGAGTGCTGTTTACTGTCACTGTCAACATTTGAATGCTCACCCATTTGAAAAAGCCTTCATGTCGATCAGCATGGGTTACAGTGTGATGTTCATCTGGGATGATTCCAGCTGACCCCCCAGAGCCTCGGCAGCAATGATGGCCTGTGTTCCTTTAGTCCCTCAACATGAATAAACAAACGGTCCTGTCATTCACAAAGCCAGCTTGGTCATGTTCTTCTTGTGGGTGGTTTAGCCCAGAAGAAGAGATGAAGAAGAGTGACGATGCTTCCACAGAGCCTGTGTTTTGTCTTTTATTAAAGGGCCTGTTACCCATTCTCCTGTGAGCCTTTGCTCTGGAGCGCTAGCCTGACGGGCTCTCTCCACATCACAGAAACCAGACTATGTCTGATGGCCCCTCCACTCCTTCAGGGCTCCTGGGGGTCTGGAACAGTCTTAAGGGAGACTTGTGTGGTCTCTTTAAGTACAATAATCTCTGCAGATGCATTCGATAACTATTTTAGGAATGACCCATCTTTAATATTTTGTCTTTTGATGCCCCTTCATTTCGAAACTCCTAACAAAAAGGATTCAACTTTGTCAGGAAACTTATCTCTAACCCAACATGAATAATTAATAATGCTGCATTTAAAATCAGCATAAACTTATATAAGGTAAGTTTTATTACCAATTTATTACTACATGTACATTTACATGAACTACAGAAAATGAGATAACGTAATTTGATAATTCATGAGAAATGTAATTTGCATATATCAGATATATGATATATAGATAGATATAAGAACATATAACCTGAGAATTACCCGTTTTAACTCCTTTGAAATCAGTGGATTTAATTAAATTCCTTTGAACTTATAACTCATAAGGCTGTGTTCACACTTGACGTGTTTTTTGAAAAAGTTGATAAGAGCGCTCTTTTAGAAAATAAAAGCTGGAAGCGTTTGGTTTCCAAATAGCAGCCGAGGGCGTCTTTTGTTGCTATAACAACAGCTGCAACAAGAGTGCTGTGTGGTACAGAGATACAAAATTTTGAGAAAGAAAGTTGGCTCTTGCGTTGGCTTTTGAAGTTAACGGGGAGGAGAATGTCGGTTCACAACAATGTTTGTGGGTGCACGACATTATACGGGGAAGAAAACAGTTTGGTGCTTACAATAATTTAGTCCAGGAGCTCCGTTTGGATGCTGCGCGGTTTGCGGCCGACACTAGCACAATTAGTCGATCTACCAGCACCTTCTCCATTTTTCTTGTTATGGAAATGAGTCAGGTCCTGCTACTCGCTTGTCATTGGTCAGCTGTCAAAAAGGCGCTTGTCGTAGGGCGTTTTTATCAGAAAAGTTTAACTTTTTTCAACTTGAAAAGACGCTCCGAGCTGCAGAAAAAGATGTCGGCGTTGGTGTTTTAAAAAGCGTTCACAACTTTTTTGAAAACACGGTTTACTCCATAGGATTATAATGTAAAACAGATGCTGGCAGCTTCAAAAAAGACGCCAAGTGTGAACACGCCCTAACTGCTCAAACTAACTTCCTAACAAATTCTAACAAAACAACATCAACAGAAATGTTTTCAAACTAAATATATACATTTAACTTGCAACAATGCATTTAATGCATTTAAATCATGTGAAAGTTTTCAGGAAGTAAAATGGGTGGGCTCTATTGACTCTATCAGACCAGTAAAGCATACATCTAGTACCCATCCTTAACACCTTAACAGTGCCCTAGCAACTATATAGAAACACACATAGCCACCACCCAAAACAAGCAAAGTTTCATTTTTAGCATTAATAGTTTAATAATGTATTTTGCTTGCTTGTTTCTCTGAGGAGACCTTTAGGCAAGAGTCATGTGATGTCTTGATCAGAAAACATCTGCAAAGTGAATATGTGCTTGTCTGAAACATTCTGTTTTCTTTCTTTTCATTTTAGGAATATTGTACAAGTTGTTTTGATTTAGCCTGGGCATCCATGTGGTTTAGTACTGTCTAAATTGCCACTTTGAAGACCAAAAAAACCCCAAACAACAAAAAAAAGCATCATGGCAGATGCCATCTTTCTCCACCTCGAGAAAAAAAAAACTGAGAATATAAAAAGGCTGCGTTTCATTTGCCTGTGCTGTAGCCACAGCCCAACTTAGAGTTAAGTGTGATCTGCAGTGTGTTTTTGCTGTTCAGATGGTAGTAATTGAGCCTCTTTGGGTCTGTGGAGGACATCTTAGCATACTGTAAACTTAAAGAAACCACATGGCCCTACCACAGGCAGACATGTTTTCTGTCAAGGCTTAAACTCTGTGCTTTCATAAACAGACAGGCCTTGCCACCCGATCCATTGTCTTTTTTCCGTCTTTGTATGCAGCATGTGGATGCATTTATGATGAGCAAATAGTTGTCCAATTATAGACAAAGCAAAATAAGTCAGTTATTGATGTTTAATGGTGTGTGATGAAATTTTCACAATTAAAGCCGTCATTTGCATTGTTTTACTGTTATGTATCTGTTCTGGACAGAATATGTTGTGTCATCTGATCTCGGAGGAGGAGGGCAGTGTAGCTCATGCTACAGTAAAACATGCTGGATCAAGCCTGAAGCGATACCACTCAGAGGCTCTTCAGAAGGTTTGGAATCACTGTTCAGAGCCTTGACATGTTAGTTAATAATGACATGGGTAGTGTGATGGGTAATAAGGCAAAAGGCTAAACCATTTCTCTTTTACAGTCTATTGATGATTTTCGATTGAATCTATTTTCTTTCCCCCAATCACAATAAACGTTCTGAATATTAGATATGTTGCCCAGCCGTGGATGTATTTTCCACTATAATTCGAAATTGTTTGTTCATGTCATATGTGACTTCATGGTTATTATAAACTATATTAAAGTTTGATTAGAATTTTAAATTGCATTTTCATTACATATATGAAATATAGGCAAATTGTTGTGCCCCGTTGTCACTTTCAGGTGGTGTCATTGATGACGGAGGAGGTCATTAAAAGCTGTGACGGCTTGCCAAACACATCAACAAGGTAATACATGCTTAATCTCACTTTGGATTTGCCTTTAGAGCACCTGTAACAACGGTTATTATCAAATGCCTTCTGTGTGTATATATATATATCCACACTCTGTGATCGTTTTTTGTAGATGTTCAAACGAGAGCGTTCACACCATGTCAACGGCATGCGTTGCCTTGGTCACATGTCCTCAAATGGCTCCTCTCATTGGAGCTCTGTTGAAGCATTCCATGTTGTGTGGCTCTTCCTGTCTCAATCAAGAGTTTATTAAGGAAGTCAGTGAGGCCTTGATCAGGTAAGTATCATTACACTGAAACATTGTAATGCAGCATTTAATGACAGCACACAGATGATGTCCACTCTTGGCCATGTTTTTCATGTCTTTCTCTCTTACACAGTAAGAGGCTTGTGTTGGAGGATGAGGCTGTGGTGACCCTGTGGTGTCTTAGCCCCATCTGTCTGGAGGGGGCAGCATTGAGCTTACTGGAATCTGTGCTGTCTGACCATGAAACAATGACACAGAATCTGGACAAACATGTCAATGACTCATTACTGGTAAGCTTGATTTCTTCAATGCTGGTATTTTTTTTAGATGGATCTTAAGTTTGAGACCACATTAGAAATCTGTCATTTAAATTTGAAAATGTGTGTGTATATATATATATATATATATATATATATATATATATATATCTCTAAGCTCTGGAAAAAATTGAGACTACTGCAAAATTAGCAGTTTCTCTTGATGTATTATTATTATGTATCTGTTATCTGTTATAAAATGATGCATTTTGCGACCTTTTTTCCTGCTAGTGTGACAAAATTTTGTTAGAGGTCGTACCGGTGAGACCACCACAGTGCCCAACTGATAGGAGCTGCCATTTCTGTTACATATGAGAAACTCGCAGCTCGAGCTCACACACGGGCTGATCTTGACACCGTTACTACAGTGCTGTGAGAGCCAATGAGAAAGCGTTTGAATTCGCTACACAATTAATAACATCGCTACTGCGAGATCTAGTGGGAAGCGTTCACAGAATTCTCTGTTATAAATCATAGATATCAGATCAAACAGCGCTGACTTGGAAGCCAGGAGAAACTTTGTGCCATGAACAAAGTTCAGGGGTTTCAGTTCACAGATCACCATGGATTTAATGTAGTAACACCACATGTTATGTGAAATAGTCAAACAACTTTTTTACATTATTCTTCTCTGTGACATTGTTGATTTTGTGGACTAAAAACTAAATGCCAGAGCTGCCGACTGCTTCCGTAACGAACCTTTGAAAAAAGTACAACCTTTTGAGAGTGAAATTCAAGTACTTTTTTAATGTGATGATTTGTAAAACTAAAAGTTTAAAGGCGTAGGAATTTTATTTATTTAAAAAAAAGACATGAAATGACCACTATAACCAGTAGTTGGTGGCAGAGGAGCACTTATTTGACTTATTAGCCATTTCCACTACCCTTTCCTAATATATGGAAAAAAAGTAGGAAGTCAATCATGGATCATGGATAAAAATTAGGTTTTTAATTTATTCCACAAACTACTGATAACATTTCTTCAAAATTTGAATTAGTTTTTTTGTTGTTGTTGCAGAAAATAACAACTGGTCAAAATAACGAAAAAAGATGCCACGTTTTCAGACCTTGAATAATGCAAAGAAAACAAGTTTATATTCATTTTTAAACATCACAATACTAATGTCCAGAAATCTGGTGGAATCACCCTGACTTCCAATCACAGCTTTCATGCTTCTTGGCATGCTCCCCATCAGTCTGTCACAATGCTGTTGGGCAACTTTATGCCACTGCTGGCGAAAAAATTCAAGCAGCCTGGCTTTATTTAATGGCTGATCACCCTCTTGCTTACATTCTAGAGGTTTTCAGTGGGGTTCAGGTCTGGAGATTGTGATGGGATGACAAGGTCTTCATCTGGTGGTCCTCCATCCACACCTTGATTGGCTTGACTGTGTGGATTGGAGCATTGTCCTGCAGGAAAAAACAATCCTTTGAGTTGGGTAACATTGTCAGAGCAGAAGGAAGCATGTTTTCTTCCAGCATAACCTTGTGAAGGACGCGTGATTCAGGCCACGTACAAAGGCAGATCTTCCTGATTCCGATCTTCTGTGATGAGTTCAGCTTTGCCCAATACTTGGTCCTCTAATGGTTAGACGGAGACATGGAGATGCCTACAACCGACTGTGTGATCTGGGAGTTCTTCAGTTAGGCTAGAATCGGGCATATACGTTTATTCAGATATTTTAAATAAGACTCTGCACTATTTCTTGGTCACTAAACAAATGAAAGCAAAAAGGGGGACCAACTTGAAAATGTGAGTGTTTTTTTATTTATTCCAATTTTGACTTGAGCTGTTATTTTTAAACTGTTTCACTTTTTGATTACAACGAATGTTGGATAGTTGCATATTGTCAAAATATTAATATAAATAGCCTTTACTCCTAAAAATGGCCAAACAGATAAATCTGCATTGTACAACAACAGACCATCACCATGTTTATTAGCAACAAGTTCACACTGTAATGTTTGATGGCAACTAGTACCGCATGTCATAATATTTGCTTCGGTTGCTAATTAATCTGGTGCTGCTGTGTTGACAGTAAAACTATGGTAGTAAAGAAGGAATTTGATGGATCTGTTGTTCGTATGGTACACAGTGTATGAAGATTAACAGCGGTACACTGGCCTCTTTTTGAAAACAGACTCAAACAGTTTGACGTGAACCAGGCCTGTGGTCCATACACATCTTTATGAGGCTGTTTCATTCCTACATGAAGAAACTTAAAATGACTGAAATCAAGACCTTATTTACTTGTCTGTCTAAGGATGTCAAACAGTCATCATGTAGCTGATGTTTGGAGGTTCGTTATGATCTGTTTGCCGTCTCATTCTGAGCCGTACAGACAGGTAAAACGAGGCCCAAATGCAGCTGCATTCAACTCGTATTTGTTTGTGCTTCAGAGCATATTGAACTGTGCGGTGTGTTTACGCTCCAGGAACAAGTTGTTTAAACCGCAATCAAAAAGGGGAAACCAGAAATTAGTTTCACATTTCTGTTTTCATCCACCTTCCTCAAAGCTTAGCTCCAATAACAATAAACAGCATCTTCCAGCATCCCACTGCCAGAAAAAGGATGTTTTAGCTATGCTGTAATTGACCCTCCCTGAAGTGTTAGGAGAAGGTATGGATGAGTGTTCGGAAAGCCCATCTGTTTTCACTAGGGAGAGAAAGCTTTGGCCTTCATAAAAAATAAAAGTATACAGCCCTTTCCTATGCCTCTGCTTACATCACGTGATCTCTTATTTCAGATTTTAAAGACTTAAAGCGATAGTTCTCAATTTTTGATTTTGAAAATTATTAAACGTTTATTAATCCTCTTGTTGTTTCAAAACCGTATTTTTTATTTAGTAAAACACAAAAGGTGAATTTATGAAGATCTTGTGTCGCTCTTTTCCATATAATCAAAGTAAATGGGGACTGGGTCTGTCAAGCTCCAAAATGACAAAAAAAACATCAATTGTCAGAAAAAAAGTGTGGTAAAAGTGGCTATTGCTATTTCATGCATTCTGACTTATTTACACTGTTAAAGAAATATAAAAAAAAATTAAAACGAGGTGAGTTTTTCTGTGCCAAATGCACTCCTTCTGGATTCGAATACGTTTCGGAAAGTTTTTTTTTCGAGTATTGGCCCGTGTGAGGTCATAATAGGCAGAATTGCTTGTATGGGCACTTCTCCTTGATGAGCGCATACGGAGTGCGTTCGGGTTACGGAAGCTGTCGGCTGCTCTGGCATTTAGTTTTTAGTCCACAAAATCAACAATGTCACTAAAGAAGTGTGTTTCTGGTTGTGACGCATATTGTTTTTCAGGATTCTTTGATTAATTAGAGCATTTATTTGAAATAGATGTATTTTGTAAAAGTATGATTTGCTTTAAAAAAAATATTGACCCCAAACTTTTGAACAGTAGTGTATGACGATTGTCTGATGACGAGTGTCGCTTATTTATGAAGATCAGGTGAATGAAATGGTGCTGTATATCAACATTTCGGCTCCAGGTGCATCTGAATTATTGTGCGAAAAATGTCTTGTGATTGCAGTCATACAGTTTCGTTCATTGGTTTTATGACTTTGGCTGTGAGTTGGTGAACTATATTCTTCCTGTGATCTCGCTCTTTCTTGTTTCTATTGCTCTGTCTTCTGTTTCTGAGACAGGATCATACCATCTCATGTTTGTTGCTGAAATGCGTCTCTTTTTATTGGAGCAGCAAATTGGCGGCTTTTGGCAAGCGTTGAATAGCTGGGGTTACGGGAATATCTGAGATGCTTTGGGGTTTTTTGGGGGGGGGGGGTGCTTTGGAGGGGGGTGGTGTGTGAGGATCGTGTGTGTGTGCGTGCAGAGGGGAGATGAGGGTGCCTGTGGGCTGGGTGGGGCAGACGTTTTAATGGTCCCAAATGAAGGAGAGAATAATGAGGCTTCTCCCTGTGGCCTACACACACACAAACACATGCACAAACAGAGACAAATGCTCTGAGGATCAAAGACCGCAGGGGCACATGTGGGCTTTCTGGAGCACTGATGTTTTGGGTCTGGGCGAAATGTTTTTATGGCATTCTTTGCCCATATGAACTATGGGTATATTAATGAAACCTGTTCTATTAAAATATGAGCATGTAAGTTTACGTGCCGCACCAGACACGCATGTACAGCTGCTTGGATGTCATTTTTTACTCTCTTTCACATGAATTTAAAACAGATGATATTTGCTGTATAATAAAGCAATGTGCAATGTGCATTTGTTGGTAAGAAACTTGGCTGTTAAACTTGCAGCAGCGAATTATGGGAGCGGATGTGTGGAAGATGCCAACGGGTCCTCATTGTTATTGCAGCATTGCCTCCTTGTGGTTGAAAGAGGAGCTGACAACCAGACAGTGTTCCTAATGCACTGCAATGTTCTTCTTTGCCCACCAGCCTCAAGCTTCAGCCCATTACTGCCACATCTTTCTCACAGTCACTGAGATTTACAGGTGAATATTGGCTTTTATTTTATTTATACCTATGCTGAATCTGTGTCCATAAAACACTGTAAAATGTGCCCCAGACCATCTTCATTCTGCTAAAATCAAAAAAGTTAAAATAAAATAAAAAACTACAAATTCCATCTGCCCCATTTATACTATATATAATATAATGTATAAATAATATATGAAGTGATTATATAATATACACAGTAGTGGCCAAAAGTGATGTCCGGAAAGGATATTTGTTTTTAAATGACCCTACAAGTTCGATTAAACTATCAAAATAATATATATTTATTTTGATGGTTTAATCGAATTTGTGTGTGTATATATATACTTTTTTTTCTACAATATTTTAAATATGTGGGAAGAACAAAACACTAAACTTGGTTATGACAAAATTAAAAAACATGTGAAACTGAAGACTGGCGTAATGATGCTGTGAAATCATTACTAAAATATCAGTATTGTCTCAGTGAGTGAAAAAGTTACAAAAAAGTCAAACTACAGCTACAGGTTTTATTTTACTATGCAAAAATTGTATTAACCCCGCTTACAAAAAAAAGCTTACAGGAAAACAATGCTTTCACTACAACATATTCAGTTATTACATTTTTTGTTGGTTCTATCAGTTATTTTATTAGTACTGACCAATTTTATTTTTATTATTGACATTTTTCTGATTTAGTTTAGTACTCTTTGAAAGCTTCCAATAGTAGCCTGTTATCCATCTGTATGTTCTATAATGTTAATCTATAATGTTCTGATGCTTTCTCATTCGAAGCATAGATTAGAGCTTTAGTGTGAATGTTTTGTTTTAAACAAAAAATGGACACTACAGTATGCATTTATAATAATTTCATAATAATTATTGGCCTAACATCAGCACAACTTTTATGGTATTATTATTATTAATAATACACAAATCCCACAACAAATTCTTAGTTACTAAGACAAACACAAATGGCAGTAAACTAAATTTTGTGTGTGTGTTTGTGCAGAAATGTGCTGACAGAGATTGATGAGAACCTGGCCGTGAGAGCACTTGTACAGGTTTTCACTGCCTGCTTCCTCCAAAGACTGACTGGACAGAAAGCTCAGGTACAAGCTGACTTCATGAATGTGAATGTGTAATTTCTCTGGCACTAGCAGCACCAAACCGAATCACAAAAATAATGATTGTTTCCAAAAATACAAAATCCCACAGAGGCCGTAAACAAAAGAAAACAAAGCAGAGAAATAATAATGCACAGCCTCTATGGAGTTTCATGTGATTGGCAGGTCTGTTTGGTGCCACTAGTGACTCTCAAACGACACAAAAGAGATTTTTAAAATTTTGACTTGTTGTGATATCTATGTGCATATATCATTTGTAGGATCGCCTACCACTCAGAGCCTTCTTCCCAAACGTCATGCCCAGTTTACTCTCTCCTTTGCTGACAGCGCCATCAGGTACAGCATCACCTACTATTTCTGAGAAAGCTCTCCTGATGGTATAGTGCATCAGCAGTTTATAGAACAGAGTGGTTATTTCAGGTTGTACCCTATCAGCTAAAATTAATTTTCAGGGCTAAACTGTAAGTTGAATTGTTATTTATAAATTATTTACATTTCAAATAAGAATAAAATAAAAACTTTATACAGAACTACCAAAATGTGCAGCAAAAATGCTTTGAATGGGATTACTGTATATTATTCGCATTTTCAGAAAAAATATCCATAAATCAGCTGGGACAATTTACCAGCACATCTGGCACGCTTTACCCCACAGCTGTCATTTTGGGAAAAATACAATCATTTTTATTAGATTTATTGACCTTTTCAATATACAGTGAGGAAAATAAGTACAACCCCAAATCAAAAAAAGTTGGGACAGTATGGAAAACGCAAAAAAAAAGAAGTGATTTCTAAATTTACTTTGACTTGTATTTCATTGCAGACAATATGAACACAAAATATTTCATGTTTTGTCTGGTCAACTTCATGTCATTTGTAAATATGCATCCTTTCCTGTCATTCAGACCTGCAACACATTTAAAAAAAGTTGGGACAGGAGCAATTTAGGGCTAGTAATGAGGTAAAATGGTTAAATAATGATGTGATTTGAAACAGGGGATGTCAACAGGTGATTGTAATTATGATTTGGTACAAAAGCAGCATCCAAGAAAGGTCTAATCCTTTAGGAGCAAAGATGGGTCGAGGATCGCCAGTTTGCCAACAAATACGTGAGAAAATTATTTAAATGTTTAAAAACAATGTTCCTCAAAGAAAGATAGGAAGAGGTTTGGATTTATCTCATATTAAACAGTGCATAACATAATTAAAAGATTCAAGGAATCTGGAGGAATTTCAGTGCGTAAAGGACAAGGGCGCAAGCCTAAGCTGAACAATTGTGATCTCCGATCCCTCAGGCGGCACTGCATCAAGAATCGTCATTCATCTATAAGCGATATCACCACATGGGCTCAGGACTACTTTGGCAAACCTTTGTCAAGTACCACAATACGTAGTTACATCCACAAATGGCAGTTAAAACTGTCCTGTGCCAAAAGGAAGCCCTATGTTAACAGTGTCCAGAAGCGCCGTCGACCTCTCTGGGCTCGGAGGCATCTGGGATGGACCATCACACAGTGAAAACGTGTACTGTGGTCAGATGAATCAGTATTTTAGCTATTTTTTGGGAGGAATGGACGCCGTGTGCTCCGGACCAAAGAAGAAAAGGATCATCCAGACTGTTACCAGCAACAAGTCCAAAAGCCAGGGTCTATCATGGTATGGGGTTGTGTCAGTGCCCTTGGCAAAGGTAACTTGCACTTCTGTGAAGGCACCATTAATGCTGAAAAGTACATAGAGATTTTGGAGCATAATATGCTGCCTTCAAGAAGACATCTTTTCCAGGGACGTCCATGCATATTTCAACAAGACAATGCAAAACCACATTCTGCACACATTACAAAGTCCTGGCTGCGGAGGAAGAGGGTACGGGTACTTGACTGGCCTGCCTGCAGTCCCGACCTGTCTCCAATAGAGAATGTGTGGCGCATTTTGAAGTGCAAAACGCGACAACGAAGACCCCGTACTGTTGCCCACCTCAAGACTTGTTTGCAGGAAGAATGGGACAAAATTACACCTGAAACACTTCATCACTTGGTGTCTTCAGTCCCTAAACGTCTTTTAAGTGTTGTGAAAAGGAATGGCAACATTACAAAGGGGTAAATGCTTTACTGTCCCAACTTTTTTTGAAATGTGTTGCAGGTCTGAATGACAGGAAAGGATATGCATATTTACAAATGACATGAAGTTGACCAGACAAAACATGAAATATTTTGTGTTCATATTGTCTGCAATTAAATACAAGTCTAAGTAAATTTAGAAATCACTTCTTTTTTTCTTTTTTTTGCATTTTCCATACTGTCCCAACTTTTTCTGATTTGGGGTTGTATTTGAACACCCTGCTATTTTGCAAGTTCTCCCACTTAGAAATCATGGAGGGGTCTGAAATTGTCATCGTAGGTGCATGTCCACTGTGAGAGACATAATCTATAAAAAAAAATCCAGAAATCACAATGTATGATTTTTTAACTATTTATTTGTATGATACAGCTGCAAATAAGTATTTGAAATCATAAAATCAATGTTAATATTTGGTACAGTAGCCTTTGTTTGCAATTACAGAGGTCAAACGTTTCCTGTAGTTTTTCACCAGGTTTGCACACACTGCAGGAGGGATTTTGGCCCACTCCTCCACACAGATCTTCTCTAGATCAGTCAGGTTTCTGGCCTGTCGCTGAGAAACACGGAGTTTGAGCTCCCTCCAAAGATTCTCTATTGGGTTTAGGTCTGGAAACTGGCTAGGCCACGCCAGAACCTTGATATGCTTCTTACAGAGCCACTCCTTGGTTATCCTGGCTGTGTGCTTCGGGTCATTGTCATGTTGGAAGACCCAGCCTCGACCCATCTTCAATGCTCTAACTGAGGGAAGGAGGTTGTTCCCCAAAATCTCGCAATACATGGCCCCGGTCATCCTCTCCTTAATACAGTGCAGTCGCCCTGTCCCATGTGCAGAAAAACACCCCCAAAGCATGATGCTACCACCCCCATGCTTCACAGTAGGGATGGTGTTCTTGGGATGGTACTCATCATTCTTCTTCCTCCAAACACATTTAATGGAATTATGACCAAAAAGTTCTATTTTGGTCTCATCTGACCACATGACTTTCTCCCATGACTCCTCTGGATCATCCAAATGGTCATTGGCAAACTTAAGACGGGCCTGGACATGTGCTGGTTAAGGGGAAACGGTGGTCCCAGCTCTTTTCAGGTCATTGACCAGCTCCTCCCGTGTAGTTCTGGGCTGATTTCTCACCTTTCTTAGGATCATTGAGACCCCACGAGGTGAGATCTTGCATGGAGCCCCAGTCCGAGGGAGATTGACAGTCATGTTTAGCTTCTTCCATTTTCTAATGATTGCTCCAACAGTGGACCTTTTTTCACCAAGCTGCTTGGCAATTTCCCCGTAGCCCTTTCCAGCCTTGTGGAGGTGTACAATTTTGTCTCTAGTGTCTTTGGACAGCTCTTTGGTCTTGGCCATGTTAGTAATTGGATTCTTACTGATTGTATGGGGTGGACAGGTGTCTTTATGCAGCTAACGACCTCAAACAGGTGCATCTAATTTAGGATAATAAATGGAGTGGAGGTGGACATTTTAAAAGCAGACTAACAGGTATTTGAGGTTCAGAATTCTAGCTGATAGACAGGTGTTCAAATACTTATTTGCAGCTGTAGCATACAAATAAATAGATAAAAAATCATACATTGTGATTTCTGGATTTTTTTTTTAGATTATGTCTCTCACAGTGGACATGCACCTACGATGACAATTTCAGACCCCTCCATGATTTCTAAGTGGGAGAACTTGCAAAATAGCAGTGTGTTCAAATACTTATTTTCCTCACTGTATCACAATGTATGTATTACAAGGAAAACAAAAGAATATAAACACTAGAGGATTATACAGTTACACTATTCCTTGTAAAACATTTTCATTTAAAAATAAATGTAAATTAATACTTTTATTCAGCAAGGATGCAATGAATTGATCAAAAGTGACAGATCATGTGACACTGAAGACTGGCGTAATGATGCTGTGAAATCATTACTAAAATATCAGTATTGTCTCAGTGAGTGGCTATAGCTTTATTTGAATCCTTCATTCTGAACCTCCACCATCTGAAGTCTCCAAAGCCTGGCCTTATCTCCCTCCCTCCATCAGAGCAATCCCAAACAAACAGGCTCCTTCCTCCTGTACCCACCCTGCCCACTTCAGTCCGGCCCACTGATATCTATCTCTGGCTCGGCTCCCAAAGGACTCTGGGCTCTTCAGTGCCTCCTGAACTCCA
The DNA here is from genome assembly GCF_949357685.1 of Gobio gobio. Taxonomy (NCBI): domain Eukaryota; kingdom Metazoa; phylum Chordata; class Actinopteri; order Cypriniformes; family Gobionidae; genus Gobio; species Gobio gobio. The sequence goes on along the minus strand of NC_137116.1, from coordinate 36,818,208 downwards.
GAGGATATCCTCACAATGCCACCTATTCTATAACCAGCACAACAGAAGAATAGCTGCAGATCTCAGGTGCCTGCTGCGGCAGGGGCTCTTTTTTTAGGATTATTTGTTTGCGCTGGTTCAATTGTCACTGTACATGGAATGATTGACATGAAGGGGGCCTTCGACTCTGAAAGGAGACTTGTGAATGCCGGAGCTTATTTACCTCATCAAGCTACAGATAGGTCATTCTCCTTGAATGTGGCATGGCTTTAAAGGGACAGCTCATCCAAAAATGAAAATTTTGCCATTATTTACTCACCCTCTTGTTGTTCCAAACCAGACTTTTTCTTGTGCAAAACACAAAATAATATTTAAAATAATAAGAATTTTCTTGTCAATATAATATAGTAAATCTAGAGTGCTGAATATGTTTTAGGGGAATTCAACCCAGGTAAATGGGGTAAGCAGTTTAATTGAAGTATCACCATACTTCTCCAGTTGATTGATTACATTAGGATTAAAATGTATAAAAATCAAGCAAATGATAAATGAACAAACCTCTCTGTAAAAACAAACCCTTCTGTAAAAAATTTCAGAATATAGATAGGAATAAAGCTGTAACGTTTAATGTAAAAGAAATTGGATTTAAGGAAATCGGATTTAAAGATATGTATTGTAATTCAAATCTACAGATGCAAATAGATAAAGTGCAGTAAAATAAGAGTATTTTGGATATTTTACAAAAAAACTGATCAGTGCATGACATTTTTTATTTATTTTTTATTTTTTTACTTTATAATAATATAGCAGATGGCTTTATTTCCTCTGAATAGATGGGTCAAGAACATTTTTAAAGAACTCATTTTATGAGTTTTTTAACATTAATATGAGTTACCCTAGCCATTATGATCCCCAAGTGGCTAGAAATTTCAATAGGTTTAAACCGAGTTCAGGGTATCCTGTAGACTGTGGAGAAAATGGATTCCGTTTCGCAATGTCAGCACAGGCTTTACAAACAGACATTTACCATATGGATTCGACAGCACCGCCACAAACAGTGAGGAACATTGTTCATTAAAGGGTTAGTTCACCCAAAAATAAAAATTCTGTCATTAATTACTTACCCTCATGTCGTTCGACACCCGTAAGACCTCCGTTCATCTTCAGAACACAAATGAAGATATTTTTGTTGAAATCTGATGGCTCTGAAAGGCCTCCATTGGCACAATGCACTGTACACTCTCAAGACCCTTAAAAGGTACTAAAGACGTCATTACAAAGTCCATATCACTACAGTGGTTCTACAATAACTTTATGGAGTGACGAGAATAGTTTTTGTGCGCAAAAAACCCCTAAATAACGACTTATATAGTGATGACGATTTCAAAACACGGCATCATGAAGCTTCGAAGCGTTATGAATCAGTGAGTCGATTCTGCAGTTTGGATCGCCAAATTTCAGCAGTTTGGCGGTTTGACACGCGATCCGAATCATGATTCGTCTCACTGATTCATAACGCTTCGAAACTGTACCATGCATTGTGCCAATGGAGGCCTTTCAGAGCCATCAGATTTCAACTAAAATATCTTCATTTGTGTTCCGAAGATGAACGGAGGTCTTACGGGTGTCGAATGACATGAGGGTAAGTAATTAATGACAGAATTTTCATTTTTGGGTGAACTAACCCTTTAATGCCTGATCTGTGATCAGTGATTTCTGATGTGTAGCTAATCGTTCAAGTTCACACAGACTTATCGTTTAATACTGTTTATGCATTAGTGAATCAAGCCAGTGACTAACGTTAAGCGAACAACTTCACACCGTTTCTGTTAGTAGCATGAAACAAATCTGTTATTTAAATTATTACAGAGAGCGATCAAAGAACACTCTCTTTATAATGTCACGAGTGTATCTGCACACTTACCCAGACTGCCATTATAATGAATGACGCTGTTATGCTGCACAACAAAGCTCTCACTTTATTCAGATCGATGTCGTGCTTGCTGTTAGTTGCGGTGAAAGCATTTTGTGAGAGAAAACGCGCTGCAATGACGAGATTAGCTGTAATGGTTAAAAAAACTTAGTAAAAGTATTCGAGAGGGGTTCCACATGTGTAACAAAGTTCGTAGAATAAGGAGGAAGAAGAGAGGGATGGCATGACTGGAACCCGTGTTTATTCAGAACTCTCAGATACAAACAAAATAAACTCGCGCTCACAGCGCTCTCAACAACTCGGTACAATATAACTTTCTCAGCAATCTTTCTTCAGCTCTCCATCTCTCTGATCCACGAGTGCCCAGTCTGTCTCTCTCTGGCAGTGCTTGCAGATCTCGTTAAACCACGCCCCCCTCCGCCACATAATCTAATACTCATTTCAAGTGCAAAGATGTCAGCCAATCACAACAGTGGGCGTTTTCACTGAAGTCTCACAGCAGACACGCCCCTTGAAACAGAGCATTCAAGCCAGAGGGCTTAAATCAGGATAGAAAAAATGCCTTTTATTTCTAAATTATGACATTTTGTGATGTAAAAATCATACTAACAATATAAGTACACCTCAGGAAACATTATAAAATAATTTAAAAAATCCACGCCATGGGACCTTTAAGGCATAGCGAAGGGTCAGTTTAAACTGGAGGTTTGTTGTCAGTGGGTAAGTTGGGTATCTAGCTCAAAATCAATTTCCAAAGTGTCTCATTTCTGCGTTTCTCATTTCACCCTCTTTCAGAGGTTCCCAAAGAAGCCTGGCTGAATCATCTGAGCTGGATCAGAAGTTTACTTCAGAGCGTGACAGAGAACGAGGAGGCGGGGGAAGATGTCAGGTGAGATGAGCTTCAAGACACTCTACACTTCATTGCTTTCTTATCGTCTGCCGTGCTTTTACTAGAGAGATTTCCCACGCAGTAATCCTGTATGTTTCTGGCCCGCTCAGGCTTGACACAGGAGGGTATTTGGACACAGATGACCAGATATTCAGCGATAGGTTTTCACTTGAAGTACATAGCTGCTCTTCACGAATGCTTGTCCCGGAAAAACACCTAAAAGGAAAGGTCCATCCACACCAAGTGGAATGTCCTGAATGACTTTTAGTTGTAATACATTAACCCTTTGTACTACAGACATAACCACCCCTTCAAAGTCCATTTATAATGTATGTGCATATATAATATATGCACAAAAGTATAAAATATGTTTTTCATTTAGCCAGACATATGGTATATTCGTTTCGTCCTTGATGTGAATAGACTTACTGACGCCAATTCTTTTCACATTTGGTGTGAATAACCCTATACAGTTGACACACATACACTACCGATCAAACGTTTGGGGTCAATAAGATTTTTTTTTTAAAGAATTGAATACTTTTATTTAGCAAGGATGCATTAAATCAATCAAAAATGGCAGTAAAGACATTTATAATGTTACAAAAGATTTCTATCTCAATAATGCTGTTCTTTTGAACTTTTTATTTGTTAAATAATTCTTTGTATCGTTTCTAAAAACAAACAAGCATAAAATATTAAGCAGCACAACACTGATGATAATAAGAAATGTTTCTTGAGCAGAAAATCGATTTCTGAAGGATCATGTGTCACTAAAGACTAGAGTGATGCTGAAAATTCAGGGATTTATATATATATATATATATATATATACAGTGAGGAAAATAAGTATTTGAACACCCTGCTATTTTGCATGTTCTCCCACTTAGAAATCATGGAGGGGTCTGAAATTGTCATCGTAGGTGCATGTCCACTGTGAGAGACATAATCTAAAAAAAAAAAAAGTATGATTTTTTAACTATTTATTTGTACGATACAGCTGCAAATAAGTATTTGAACACCTGTCTATCAGCTAGAATTCTGACCCTCAATGACCTGTTAGTCTGCCTTTAAAATGTCCACCTCCACTCCAGTTACTGTTGGTAATACACTAAGACGTCATGGTTTGAAATCATGCATGGCACGGAAGGTTCCCCTGCTTAAACCAGCACATGTCCAGGTCCATCTTAAGTTTGCCAATGACCATTTGGATGATCCAGAGGAGTCATGGGAGAAAGTCATGTGGTCAGATGAGACCAAAATAGAACTTTTTGGTCATAATTCCCCTAAACGTGTTTGGAGGAAGAAGAATGATGAGTACCATCCCAAGAACACCATCCCTACTGTGAAGCATGGGGGTGGTAGCATCATGCTTTGGGGGTGTTTTTCTGCACATGGGACAGGGCGACTGCACTGTATTAAGGAGAGGATGACCGGGGCCATGTATTGTGAGATTTTGGGGAACAACCTCCTTCCCTCAGTTAGAGCATTGAAGATGGGTCGAGGCTGGGTCTTCCAACATGATAATGACCCGAAGCACACAGCCAGGATAACCAAGGAGTGGCTCTGTAAGAAGCATATCAAGGTTCTGGCATGGCCTAGCCAGTCTCCAGACCTAAACCCAATAGAGAATCTTTGGAGGGAGCTCAAACTCCATGTTTCTCAGCGACAGGCCAGAAACCTGACTGATCTAGAGAAGATCTGTGTGGAGGAGTGGGCCAAAATCCCTCCTGCAGTGTGTGCAAACCTGGTGAAAACCTACATGAAACGTTTGACCTCTGTAATTGCAAACAAAGGCTACTGTACCAAATATTAACATTGATTTTCTCAGGTGTTCAAATACTTATTTGCAGCTGTATCATACAAATAAATAGTTAAAAAATCATACATTGAGATTTCTGGAATTTATTTTTGAAATTATGTCTCACAGTGGACATGCACCTACGATGACAATTTCAGACCCCTCCATGATTTCTAAGTGGGAGAACTTGCAAAATAGCAGGATGTTCAAATACCTATTTTCCTCACTGTATATATATATATATATATATATATATATATATGAAAATTGTATATATGATTTTAATTTATATTTATGAATTGAAAGTTCCAAAGAACGGCATTTATTTTAAATATCTGAAAATTGCAGAAAATTGTATAAATAATACATTATATATATATAAAACATAACCACCTTGTTTCTCTCTCTCTCTCTCTCTCTCTCTCTCTCTCTCTCTCTCTCTTCATAACACGTATTTAACAGTAAATAACGGTTATGTTCTTCCATTGTGTGTTTGGGTGGATGGTGATTTTCCAGGGCGTATGAGGCTGTCTTTGAAGCTTGGTTCCTGCTGGTGCAGTGTGGGTACTGGGTGGACACAGCTGTTGAGCTGCTTGTTCTGGCCGTGCCTGAGAACGCCGAACCGCTGCTGTGGCTCCTGACGTTCTTCCACCACCCCACCGACAGAGGGCACCAGAGGTCCCAGCAAACCGTAAGAGATCTAATTATGGCACTGAAGTCAGTCAACCTTACGTCACAAGTTAAAAACAGCAAAGTGAAGCAGACTGGAAAATTACTGATGGCTTCCTCCTCTTTGTTTTAATCTCAGGCTGTGGCCAGAGAAGCCTGGACTCATCTAAGGATGCTGTTTCTCACTCGTCCTCCCCCTGCTAGTCACCTCAGTGCTGTGAAAGAGCTCCTGTCCTCCTCTCTTTCAACAAACCTCGTCTTGCATCTGTTTTCGAACTTTGCCATCTTTTCCCATGGACCTGTTAGCATTATCACTGAAATAACCGACAAGGTGAGGTCTTGACTGATTCAGTCTCAGCGCATTGTGAAATTACATTTACATCCACAAATGCCAAGGGTTTACTCATGCGATCCCGGTGGCCTATTCAAGACTAGACGAGGGCTGAGCGCAGCCCAATTAAGTTGTCATCAGTGCCTTTATTGACCCTACGCTAGTTCTTGTGGTATGCAGAGAACAACAGAATAAAATAGGCTGTCGGCTATTTACGACACATTTAAAATCAGAAGCGTTTCAGACACACACACACACACACGCACACAGAGTACAAAAACAAGTTTACCCCCAACTGCTTGATTGCTGAGAGCGGCTCTTTTATGGCAAGGCAAGGCCTCAACTTTGTTTACATACAGGGATATTTCACCTAAAATCATAATACAAAAATGTGATATTTTTAACCATGGGCTGTCAAACTCTGAATCTGATGAACAGAAGCCAAAAAGAATCATAAAAATAGTTCATCTGATTTGTGCTTTATATTCCAATTCTTCTGAAATCATACGATAGATCTGTTCCTTTTATGTCATAATTATGGCTTTTTATCTAATAATTCCAATCTAATAACATAGTCATAATTTCAACCTTTTGTCAAACGTCAATTTTGACGTTTTAGGCCGTATTCACTTTTAATCTCATAATTTCTACTTTTGTTAATCATTATGTCATAATTATGATTTGCTAATGCATGCTTTTTTACTTATGTGGTGGCCTTCTATAGGATTTTTTCCGTCATCATTTTTTCCACCTTGACTTGTATATGCCACACCAATGTTTACACTTGTTTTTGGTCTCTCTGTCTCTGTCTTTTTACTTCTTCTGCTGTACAAGTACTCGTTTCTCCATGGTCTCCGCTGGTAAAACACGATAATAAGTGCATTCCATTGTCTAATTTTCACTCCTCGCATCACAAAACTAAACTAGCATATCTAGAGGCAGCAGCCGATGAGTGTGAGGATTCTCTCAGTCATGCCAGTCATGTCATTTTAACATGGCGAAATACAATGAGGGTGTGAGCCGCACGATACATAATTGAAACACTTTATCGGTACAGTCTCAATCCCATCAAATCAGCACCAAACTAGTGAATGCACCTACATTTTTTGTTGCAACATGAAAATAGATAATGATGGAGTAATACGCACTCAATAATTTCTGTGGTCCAGTGGAAACTGATTACCCATATGTGTGTGTGTTTTGTGATGCCTGCAGGTGCTGACTGAGGCTGCTGTGAAGAGCAGGGCACTGTGGATCCTCGCTTCGATACGCTGCAGACTAAACAGTGCTGCCTTGCGGGACGACAGGGTTCATTCCAGGCTGAGGGCGCTTCAGGACACCTTCCTCCAAACCTGAGAGCCTTGCATAAAAACTCCTAGCTTTGAGCGCTTTGTGAAGCTATTTATTAGGACAAGGAATCCTGGCGTGGCTCAGTTACGCACCGAAATACTGGGTGGGACGAAATGGCATTTATAGAAGAGAAGCCCAGCTGCCGTCTTTAACTTTAAAAGCAGTGGGTGTTCTCCCCCTGAAGCCAAAAGGGGCCTCCGCACTTGATGTATTGAACCAAATAAAAGGAACACATGTATTTCTATCTGTGTTTGGATGACATCAAATGCGAATCTGAGAAAGTAAATTTCCACCGACGTGACTGCTGTCAGATCTGAGGTTGTATTTCGTGAGTGTTTGGACTTGGCGTCTTTGTTGTTTGACTGCGGAGCTAGCTAACACGCCGTTTGTCTTCGCTCACTGTCCTCCCACACAATCTTTTGACAGGAGAGCATGCCGGAGTCCTTCTCACCACATGAATGCTCACATCTGCGCGTGTGTGTCTGTGAACTCCCAGTGAAGGGCCTCCTGAATAGTTTAGTCTCTGTGCTTTACTTTCTAGACGCCATCATCACTAGTGCTTCTCCGTGGGTCTCGGTCTCCCTGTAGGACCATTTCCTCTGAGCGTTTTCCCCATTCAACCCTCTAAAGCACGTGTTTATCACTCAAAACTGGGTTATCCAGAATTTTTTGGCCTTGTTTAAAGTATAAGATTATTAGTCTTTCATTTGAAATGCTGTTAGATACATTTTCACATGCAGTAAGTGTTACTGCAACCAGTTGAATATTCACTGAAAAAAATAAAAGGTTATTATATTCTAATGAAATATTTTGTGTAAAATGTGTGGTCAGCCACAGAGACGTCCCTGAATGTGTGAGGTGTTGTAAAAACACCAACTGTGAGGATAAGGTGGCATGTTTGGCGTGCAAACATGCATCATCTGCGCATATTTCTACCACAAACATTTTCTTCCTATCTGATCGGGACTGTGGGACGTGACGTGGTGGGCACAGGGTGAGCAGGTTCAGAAAATGCTGACGTCGTTTTCAACGTGTACCATGGTGTGGAAGTTCAGGTAGCCCAGCCCCTCCAATACTTCAGAATGACACATACATTTGAGTACAGCATTTTTTTTTTTTTATTTCTTTCTGACGATACAAAAGTATGACATTTTGGCTTTATTTCATGTCTTCTAGCTTGAACATTGAATTGTGCAATGATGGAAAACAATTCCCCTAATAATGGCAGGGACTGTTTTTTTGTGCATATTCCATTTGTTGTTCTCTCTGAGCAACAGTGAGCAGGTGACAGTGGGATCCTGCTTGATTTCCCTGAGTTGAACATGTGACTGCACATCAGAGAGAGCTGAAACCTGCAAAAGAGAGGAGCCAGAATCACTACAACATGAAAACTGATGATTCATAGTCAGGACATCAGAAATAATGTCAAGGCAAGCCAAGTTTATTTATAAAACACATTTCATACACAATGGTAATTCAAAATGCTTTTTTTATAATAACAGACGCAAACCAATTTGTAATTTATACAGAAAAGTTACTAGATTCCTGTTTAGAATATGAACATCTATTTAATTACATCTGGGGCCCATTCTTTGTACCTCGCTAACTCAGTTAGCTGGATTTGATTGTTGACGATTTGGCATGATCTTGGATTGTTTGGTTCTTCGAAGCTCATCCTGGACTTGCTGTCATAGTAACAGGTCCGTAAGCTTAAACCTGCTCGGGAGCAGGCTTATTTCATGTAAACAGGATTAGATTGCATCTTGAGGTGATACTTAAAATCTGTCCCAGCCACAGCTACTTTATTACAAGAGTGCATTACTGAACCAGGGGCAATAATAATAATTTTAAATAATAATATAAAAATGTTATATTGTATATGTATATGAGAATGTATAATGCTATAGACACAGCCACTTGATTGAGCGATTTATTTGTGATGGAATATTACTTTATATAATTTTATTTTTATTGGTTTACACACATGTTGTACAGTTAATCTGAGCCGTGCATTAAGTGATCACGGATATTATGGGAGTGTCTTGATGCAGCGCAAGAGAGGATAATTTGATCTTGACCCATAAGAAACTTGAATACTGTCACGTTACAAATCTGCTTCAAATTGAATTAAAGATTTAATTACAACATTGAAATAAAAATGTAAAGGGTGTACAAATACTGTATAAAATCGTGAATATAAATAATTGTTAATCAATAGAAAAAATAAAAAAAACATTTATCAATATAGCTGCGAGCAGCCATTAACGGGGCCAAGCGCAAATAAGCCAATATAACATGCCAACACGGCTGGGAGGTTGAGACCAACTTCAACAATGAGCAATTAAAGGCATTTTAAGATGATTTTAGGCATTAATGGCTGAAAAATCATATATACAGTCACTAATAATATGATTTAATGGTTTGTCACTTTTGACCAATAGGTGGCGCAGTAACGAAATTGATGTGGTGTGGTCAGAGTGAGATGACGATGACAAAGGCAAAGTTTGGTGTCATTATGTCAAAGCATTGCAGAGATACAGCCTCAAGAGTCATTTTGGCATCATGGCTCAACTTTGTCGCTGCAGTATATGAAAACGGTTTTGTCTGTTGACATGAAATTAATAACTTTTTGCTGTCATGGTCTGAAGATGTTACGATTCGATTTAGGTGAAAATCAGGCAAATAGTCTAGGAGGAGTTTGAAAAAGTAGGTTTCTGAAGGAAATCAAAATGGCGAACAGATCCCAATTTTGCCATATTTGGCCAAACATTCTATGTTCTTGGCATCACCCAAGGAATCTAGTAAAACCATTTTTATGACAATAGTCAAATTTAATCAAAAGTTATTAGCATTATTGGAAAATTCACTATAACTTTTGTCCACAAGGTGGCGCTGCCTTGAAAATTTTTGTGTACTTTCAGGGCTTGGTGACAAAGACAAACACCGAGTTTCGTAACGATACGCCAATGCGTTTGTAAAACATAGCACTTTGTGACAAAATTCAAAATGGCCGACGCCCAAAATGGTTGATATGGGAAAATTGGGTATGGCATGGCTCGGCGTGATAACCCGACTCTAAAGAGACCAGTTTTGTGATATTTGGCTAAAGCGTTCTTAAGTTATAATCAAAAATATCAAATTTCTGTATCTCTGGACCACTAGTTGGCACTGCGCCGAAACGCTGCAAGCAGCCTCAGGTCATGGGTGGCATAACACACACCAAGTTTGGTTAGAATATGCTAAAGCGTTGCGGAGATAGAGCCTAACTTTCATTTTTGTGTGCACTTTGTCGATTTCGTTCGGGCGTTATTCAATAAGAATTTGACTAATCATCTCGAGTCTAATACGGTTTGGTCAGCAGAGTCTGAAGATGATCTGGTTCAATTTTCTTGCAAATTGGAGCAACGGCCTAGGAGGAGTTCGCAAAAGTAGGTTATTCAGTTAAATAAAAATGGCGGGAAAATTATTATGACGGAAAATGACGTCATAGGGTGCAATCGAATTGGCTTGAGCCAAGGAATTAGAGGAAAAAAGAATTTTGTTTCTAGCCCTTATGGTTCAAAAGTGAACAATGTGAACAAATATGAGTCAAACTTTGGACAGGTGGTGGAGCTAGAGGGATTGTTTTAGAGATTCCAAAATTGGTGTGGTTAATGCTGGGCCTGTCCTCTATATGTGTGCCAAATTTCATAACTTTCCCGCAAGCGGTTCTATGGGCTGCCATAGACTTCGTGGCGGAATAATAATAATAATAAGAAATCTAACGATTACAATAGGTGCCTGCACCTTCGGTGCTTGGCCCCTAATTATCTATTATAACTTTTATGTTGGTTTGGTCGTTTGGCTGTTTCCTTATAAAGGTTCAGAAATTCGTGGGTTTTTTTTGTGTAATTTGTCAAGTTTTTTGCCAGGTGGCTTTTTTAATTATATGATGTCATTACGTTGCTGTCTTGACGCCAGCCAATCGCTGCATTGCTTATCGTGGTTTCGAGTATCGATGCATCTGCCCTCTTCAGGGAACACAAGAACGCGCAGTGATTTTAGATCATTTAATCCAGATATTTTAATCCAATCCGCAAATTCGTTTGAAGAACCAAATTAGCCAGAGATCAGTTATCACGATTAAAAGATCTGGGATCTGTCAAATCATCTCAGATGTAATTAGCAACGTACGAAGAACGGGCACCTGGACTATGAATCTCTTGTTTTTATTTAGGCGATTGATGCATGTCTATTTTTGAGTCATATAGTCAACATGCAGCTTTTAAACGAAAATACACTTTCACATAAACATACATATAAATATAAAACATACAAATAGTCCATGCATTCAGTTAATATGAAGTTATTAAAGCTGCATGATGACTAAAAGAATGGCTATAATGCTATTTAAAGCTGCAGTCCGTAATTTTTTGCGCTCTAGCGGTTAATAAACAGAACTGCATGCGTCTTGCGGAAGAACATTGCAGCCGGAGCTACTTCTCTCTGTTTATGTCTATGGCGAGTCACGCAGGGACTGTGCTCCTCTGCAGCAGTTCCTACCAGACTGGTCTGAAATAGTCCCAATATAAACACTTATTATAAGTGTACCATAATGATTCAGGGTAAGACAAAAACACGGTTTGGAAAATGGATTCATGTTGTACATTCTCATTATATCATTTTTGTAAATCTTGAACACAAAGTTACGGACAGCAGGTTTAAAATAGTTTTGGGTGTACAGCATTTGGGGGAATAGATGGGGAATAGCATTGGGGAATAGCATTTCGATATTAGCTAACAATAATGTGCCTAATATGTCCCCCAGGGTAGGCACACTTAAAAAGTAGTGAGATAACGTGTGTGGATGAGCAGCAGAGATGAGTTGTCTGGAGGTGGGGTGTCTGTGGACCAGACTCCTGTTCCTGCTGAACTGAGCCAGTGTTTCAACAGTACTGTAATCAGCTCAGTAGGCACGGGAGGCCAAGTCCATCCATCTCTCGTACACGCTCACATATGACTCTCGTTGATGGAAGGATCAGATATGAGATAATACGCTTCAGCTGAAGGTGCTTAGCACTTCATTTCCCACAAAATATCTCCTAATGACATTTTAAATACAGCCCGTGCAACTAATTCCATTTTTACTAGCCTTGGATGGTAATGCATCTTTAAACAGTTTCTAAATATAGTCATTTATGGCCAGCTTCTCCTCAGCTTCATATTTAACTCGTACATCTGTCATGACTTAGAAGACGGCATGCTGGCCGCTGGCCGTCCGCTAACTCAATCTGCAGAGGTCCTTTTAAGCACAACTTCCTGTCTCAATTGCTGTCTTTCATATTTCACCCATCAAAGCTAAAAGTGGAGCTGTTTTTACAGTCTAGAGATGCAGATGTTTTGGTCTGTGTGGCCGGGTCTTGCTCCATTCCTTCTCCTGTCCACATCTCCCAGAATTCCTCTGGATTTCATGTGGATTTTGTGGCCCAGCAGTAGGAGAGAGCAAAAAAAAATGTTTTCCCCCCACATAAGAAGTACATAGTGACGCTATAAGACGCTCGAGCCAATGGAGAAGAAAGAGGAGGAGGAAGACAATAACTCCTGGGCTCCTCATCTCACGGTGGGCTCCATTAGCTCAGTCTGTTTCTCTTCAGCCCTCATTACAGCCATCTCCACCATCTCAGACTCAATCTTCATCTGTCATGCCAACCCGAGCGCTCTCGGCAAGAGTTTGTCATGCTCATTGTGGAAGGGATCTCACAATCAGCTCATTACCAAGGCAACCGCGTCGTACTGCACTGCTGCTACGATAAAGTTTCATTTTACTCCAGAAACCCTTATTTGCACAATGATATATGAATTCTCAGTCTGAAAGAAATGTATGCTGGAAAATGTCAGGGTATGAAAACAAGAGGTTAAGTTTGAGCTAGTTAAAGGGATAGCATTTTGTCATAATTTACTCACCCTCAAGTTGGTCCAAACCTGTATGAGTTTCTTTCTTCTGTTGAAGACAAAAGAAGATATTTTAAAGAATGTTGGTAACCAGACAGTTGACTGTAGCCTTTCATGAGGAAAAAAAATACTATGGAATGGCTACCGTCAACTGTCTGGTTACCAACATTCTTTAAAATATCTTCTTTTGTCTTCAACAGAAGAAAGAAACTCATACAGGTTCGGAGAATGAGTAAGTGATTTTTGGCTTAACTATCCCAGAGTTCAATCACTGTTCACCAATCAGCTAAACTCTGCACCTGCTCTGAGAGTCTCTCCTCGACACTAATGCGTACGCGCTCGTTCACCTACGCTGTTGTTCTTCCTCTTTTCCACCGAGAGGTACAGTACAATTCGTAACGGTAAACCCTGATCCGGCTTGCGTTTCCACCGCCAACAGTACCCTTACTTGATAGGCGCGGTGTAATGATCAACATCTTTCTTGCGCAAAGAAGAAAGCGACACGGTAAGCAACAATGGAGGACATACAGCAGATCTTGTTCCTCGCTTCTCGGCATGTCACAAGAAGAAGACAAACTTTGTTTGAGCAACGGCTGCAGGCTGAAAGGAAAAACACAGCTGGAAAAGCACCAATCAACATTCTGCAGCGAGTCTAGCTCCACCCTTTAGTACCGGACTACTGTGCTATCCCCAACGGAAGGGTCCCAAAAAAGTGGTATGGTCCTGTTTGAGATTTTGGTACCATTGACAACTTCTGACAATGGAAACAGATAGTAGCTTTACTGACCTCCTGAACAGTAGGATATTATTTGTTGACTTTCTGTCTATGCATACTCTTTGTACATGCCCTAGCCATGACGTAATCTTCTTGAGCAATTAGCCACTGATTGGCGCCAACCAAGAAACGCTAACAGAAGCCTTTCTTTGGGTATTCTAGACTGGTGAGAAGAAAGTCTTGTAATACAAACTAAACTACAGACACCCTCCACCGACTTTCTCTCTTTCAATTTGTCTTCCGTTTTTCGAACTTGTTTCTCATGTGGATGTCTAATTATTTTAGCACTTCACATCTGCAACGGGTTGAAGTGAAGAGGGGAAAAGCCATTCCCAGAGGTCTCTCTCCGTCTGTCATCCTCTCATCAGGTGCAGAACTTAGCCACTGTGAACAAAGAGTTCAATCACTGTTCACCAATCAGCTAAGCTCTGCACCTGCTCTGAGAGTCTCTCCTCGACACTCGTTCACCCACGCTGTCGTTCCTCTGCATTTTCTTGTCATCCCGACGGAGGCCCACAGAGAAAAGCCATGTCTTCTTTTATTTTTATTTTCTCGAGCTGCGTTAAGACGGTGCCTCCGGTTGCCATAGCAGCCGTCCGAGCGGCGGTTGTGTGGTAATCCCTGGCAATGTGATTTTTATCTTAAGTCACAAATCAGCACGCCAGGAACCCACACAGCCAGCAACATGAAAGGCAAAACCTGCAGATCCTCTTGCTCTCCTGCGATTGAGCACGCTTGGCTGGGCCGCGGATATGTCCCTCATTATCCCCATCAAGACGCATTTCACAGGCCTCCAAACTCCAAACTCCACCGACTCCAGTGTTCAGATTTCAGCCCGACACATTTCTGGATTTCAAGAGTTCTCTTACACTTGTGGGATACTTTTTCTATTTCTGAAGTACAATGACTGTAATCTGCAGACTGAGGCATGAACTATGGCTGCTTTTAACATCTAGGAATGAAGGGAACTTTATTTTTTTTGGAAAACTGTCTGTCTGGATGTTTTTTTTTTCATCAGCTTTCAAAAGCAGCTGAAGAAAGAAAAGAACCAATGATGTGTATATGATGAAGAGAAGAAAATCTATTAAAATCCAGTTTAAAATATGCACCGCATCTAAATATACAAATATACTTTTTTAATGTTGAATCAAATGGTTTTTGAGAACTTTTATAATACTATTTTCAAGAAGTTTCAATTGAATGAAATGTAATAAAATAAAATGTCATGTGGTGGTATAACCATCAAGTAAAAAGTAAAAATATATTACCTTAAATCCCAAATATATAATCTGAGTGTACATCTTAATATATAGCAGAGTTTAAGAGTTTATTTAAAAAAAAATCATTTTTAGTTTTTTTTCTATTTAGAGTTTCATTTTAGTAATTTTATCATGCTCTTGTCATTTTTATAATTTTTTTATATAAGTAATTTTAATACTTCAACTGCGCTATAATAAAACATTTAGATTATCTGATATCCTCTCTGACAATTTACAGTTGTATGCATGTTGGTTGACTTTCAAATATTAAAACGCAGTGAAGTTATTAAAATATTAATACAATCTTTTGTTCAAAGAAATAATAGAAGATTTTGTCAAACTAAAGCTTTTTTTTATTTTTATTTTTAAGAATTACATATGAAAAAGTTTTCCTCCTCATATCAGGGCAGTTTTATACAAATTTTAAATTTATATACCATAGAAAAAGTATATTTAACTATTTGTATGTGTGAATTGAATTTTTAAAGTATTTATAAATAAATTATTAAAGACGAGTGACACATCATTGATCCAAAAGCTAAAAAAACCCTAAGCACAACACCCATTATTCAGGTCTAATAGCTTTTCCTGACACTGTTTGGCGTACTTCAAAACAACAGGTGTAATCTGCTATCAGAATTGAGCACATTTCAGGGCACGTCCAAGCAAGGCAGACGCCCAGTGTGTACCGAAGATTTATTGACACCGTCTAGACGCTGACCTCTGAAGACAAACAGGCTCTCTGAGAATAAAAAAGCTGCATTAGCGCTGCACAAATTGCAGAATGATCATTTTGACCGGCGTGATTCATCCAAGTCAAGTGACATAAACCACAACGTCTTGGAAAAGCTGCCCATCTCCTCCGAGTCCTCAAATGAATAAAACTGTCGTGTCGGCGGATTAGAAGCAACACGGCTTCACAAAAATCGCTGGAGTGAGACGACTAATGGATTTATCTCAGGGCCCATAAGTTGTCTCTTTCCCATAGGCTGACCAGCGGCCTTGTGCTGCTCGGTTAAACGGAATAATATCTTGGCGTGATGGTGAGATAGACGGCTTCATAGCCAGACAATTACCCTTTCTTCCGTTCATGGTTACCACCATATATCAGTCCTCCACAGCTTTTAAGGAAGCAACAAATTATGTGGACCCAGGGAATCCCTCCCTTGTGGAGGCAGGAATTTCATGCAGTGAGGGCACAGGGATCCACCTCTCCTAAAACGCTGAAAAAAAAAAGCTGCTGACCCGTTTCTTTTCTGGTGCTTGGGAATTGTTTGAGGAGCACATTCCGAATTCATCATAATACAAACAGATCTCGACAGGCTTCCTGGAAAAGTGCAGAAGAGGCAGGCGGGAGCTTCTGGAAGAATGTGAATGTGGCAGTGGCCAGGACACTGGGAGTGGATCTTTAATAATGTGGGGAGT
This sequence comes from Gobio gobio, assembly GCF_949357685.1. NCBI lineage: Eukaryota > Metazoa > Chordata > Actinopteri > Cypriniformes > Gobionidae > Gobio > Gobio gobio. The sequence continues at coordinate 36,801,866 of NC_137116.1, read as the reverse complement.
AAAAACAAAAGGGCCTTTTTATGACTTCTGCATCTCTCAGGCTACCGAGTGCCTTTTTTTCAAAGCAGCTCTTACATAATATACGATTTCTTTTGTTAAACGTGTCCAAAAATAACCAAGTAATGGGACACGCTGTTACTCAGCCATTAAAATCTGTTGACGGTGCAGGTTGAGACAGCATGAGCTGATTGTGGAACCGAATTTTTCCAGAATGAGCCGATTTAAACTAAATCGTTTTTGACTTTAAACTACAGTAAAGGTCATAGGGGACGTGGCGCTCTTACCTGATTTGTCTGAATTCAGAGGATCATTTCCTCCACAAGGCTGCGTGCTGATTGGTCCATGTCATCTTTAATGATGGATAGACAACGGCGTGCTAATGCTTGCTGCCGGGCATCTTCCTGGACCATCAACTCACCGTACAAATACACACCCATTGCCTGTCGTACACACACACACTAGAATCAATAAGTGTTCTTTATGAGGGAAAAAGATCTAAGCTCTGTTCCTAAACCTAGTGAGCTCTCTTACTGCCTACTACCTACACAGGCAGCTCCCTTCCAAGGCAGCATCTTGACTGAAATATAATATACATACACCGATCAGGCATAACATTATATTCTGTTGGTCCCCCTTTTGCTGCCAAAACAGCCCTGACCCGGCAAGGCATGGGCTTCACTAGACCCCTGAAGGTGTGCTGTGGTATCTGGCACCAAGATGTTAGCAGCAGATCCTTTAAGTCCTGTTAGTTGCAAGGTGGACGCAAACTGCGATGTACTGTGTATTCGGACACCTTTCTCTCAGAACCAGCATTAACCTCTTGAGCAATTTGATCTACAGAAGCTTGTCTGTTTGATTTGACCACACGGGCCAGCCTTTGCTCCCCTATGTGCATCAATGAGACTTGGCTGCCCATGACCCTGTCGCCGGTTAACCACTGTTCCTACCTTGGACCACTTTTGATAGATACTGACCACTGCAAACCGGGAACACCCCACAAGAACTGCAGTTTTGGAGATGCTTTTACCCAGTCATCTAGCCATCACAATTTGGCCCTTGTCAAACTCGCTCAAATCCTTACGCTTGCCCATTTTTCCTGCTTCTAACACATCAACTTTGAGGACAAAATGTTCACTTGCTGCCTAATATATCACACCCACTAACAGGTGCCATGATGAAGAGATAATCAGTGTTATTCACTTTATCTGTCATAATGTTATGCCTTATCAGTGTATATTCATAAGCAAAAGTCAATTTTATTCTGGGATTGTCTTCTGTGTAAAGGATATACTATGTGATGCTGCCTTATCAAAAAACAGAAAAAAACTCAGTTAAATAGCTTCTGAAACGGACTTAAAAGCCTGCCCATAAAGACAGCTCAGCTCATTAGATTTGGGAACAGAGCGCTAGAGAATCACTCATGTACCTGGTCATGGATCAGAAAGAGCTTGACGTCTCGGTATGCCGCTGTGTGTTTATGCTTGACCGCGAGTTCACACCAGCGATGTTTCACCTAGTAAGAAAGAGACAGATAGAAAGTGATTAAACAAGATGAAAGCAGACCAACAGCTCCACAATAACACTGAGCTCACCGGACGTCACCACCTGCAAGATTCACACGCATATGGGGAAATCTGGGAAAGCGCATGACTCCGCTTTTGTTATCAGTGTGTTTTTATGTCAAGGCAAGCGTGTGTCAGTGGAGGTGTGTGCTCTGTTTATGCTTGATGTTCTCTCTCTCTCTCTCTCGTGTATAAATGGAGGCTGTGTTAGCGCAGCAGAGCGGAGAGATCACAGACTGGCTCTGTCTCTCCCTCCTTCTCATTCCCGTTCTGGTTCTTTGCTGTCATTCAACTCTTGCCTCACAGTGGCTTAACAACAGCAGCGCTGAGCACGGCCCAAAACCTGACCTCATACCCGCCTGGGAGATCTCATTAAACTTTTGTATCACTAGCCGGGTTTCCATTACAGATTTGCGATATTTTCTAAATGTCGATAAACTATTGCACGACAGCATTTCCATTAACCGATGTTATGCGACTAAAACGTCATTTTTCTCCTCTTGCGATAAGTCATTCCAAAAATCATGGGGACGGATGTTGTGGGTTAACATTTAAAATCGCAGCCACTGCACTAGCCATTATTTTTAATAGAAGGAGACGTAGGTGTGTTATCCAAGCATTAGTGGCAAGGAAATCCCCTTATACGTGTGAGGTGTTTCTGGGTGTTTCTCCTCCTATCTGCTTCGAGGTCTTAATACATTGTGGCATTTCTTTGCTGTATAGAATCCAGTATTCCCGCAATTCTTTTGTCTTTTATGAGTTTAATAAAGAACTTGGCCTCATCTTCTGTCCAAACATACCACGCTATAAAAATCAACTTTTACGTATGGCAGGTGACCTGTAAATGCTGTTTCCATTGCAGTTTTGCGAAATATTCCATTTCCGAATTGCCTTAAAAACCACCTCATGCGAGCGTAAAAACGTTTTGCGAAATTGACGTGTTTATATTGGGCGTATTTTCAATTCACAATTTGAAGCGTAATGGAAATAGCTTCTGGCACATTTTAGGAGTTTTAGGAGTGACTACTGTATTTAAAGGAATATTCCAGGTTCAGTACAAGCTCAATCAGCAGCATTTGTGGCATAATGTGCACTCTTTTTCAGTGATGCCATGGAAGAATAATTCTTTGTTCACTGAAAGGTTCTTTTGGTCCCCAGTTCTTAAAAGAACCATGTTTTTCTTAGTGTAAATAATATTTAATAATTAAGAAAATTTTCCCAATATAAAGGACCTTTTGTGCAATGCAAAGGTTCGATGGAGGTAAAAGGTTCTTCATGGAAACGTCAAATCCAAATATAGCTGCAAGCAGCCATTATCGGGGCCAAGCGCAAAGAAGAAGACAAGACATGCCAAAATGGCTGGGAGTGTCAGATCAACTGCAGCAATGAGCAATTAAACACATTATAAGATGATTTTAGGCAAAAAGGCAGAAAAATGCATTGTAGTCTATGGGAATTTCATGTTTTGTTCTATCATAGCGCCACCAAGAGGCACAATCCCACCATTTTTTGTATGTGTCCTCGGAGTGAGCCAATACATGTGTGTGTTTATTTTTGGTGAATATATCTCAGTTCGTTTTGGAGTTATAGACATTTATATGAAAAAACACGTAAAAGATGACTGACACCTGACTTTGATTGGATTTTACTACCCCTTACTATCAATATTTTGACATTTGGGCATAAGCATATAGCTATCGACCTATGTTTCCGAACTTCTGACGCTGGTTTTGTCTTGATCGGACTAGCGGTTTCGCAGATATCAGGTAACGTTTTTTTAAGACCACGCTGCACAAACCCTACGCCGAAACATGGCAAGTCTGTTATCGTTGGACTCTGCAAGGATTCAGGAGCCAAAAAAAGTTACTCCCATGAAAATAAGTCAACCACACCCAAAGTTATGAGCATTTGAAAAAAAAACTCCACTAGGTGGCGCTGTTTCGAAACCCATACCGAGTTTCGTAACAATCCGTTCAAGGGTTCATAAAATACAGCAGTTTAGCACATAATTCAAAATGGCCGATATGGTAAAATATACCAGGATATCAGTCGACTCGGCATGATGTCCCAAATCTAAGGAGACAACTTTTATGATTTTTGGACAAAGGGTTCAGAAGTTATAAGCAAAAATAGCCATTTTTCGAATCTCCGTATATCATGCTTGTGATGACATGTACCAAGTTTGGTCTGAATATGATAAAGATATAGCCTTAAGTCTATTTTCGCAACCGCTACGTAAAGTTTGTTCGTGCGTTTATCAAAAACGATTTGACGAATCAACTTGAATTCCATAAATTTTTGTCAGCAAGGTCTGAAGATTATCTGGTTCAATTTTCGTGAAAATCGAGGAGGAGTTCGAAAAAGTAGTTTTTTCTGAAAATTCAAAATGGCGGGAAAATTTTCATGACGGAAAATGACGTCATAGGGTCCAATCGAATCGGCTTGAGCCAAGGAATCGAAGGAAAAAAGTTTGTTTCTAGCCAATAGGGTTCAAAAGTTATTAGCATAAACATGAGTGAAAATTTGGACAGTTGGTGGGGCTAGAGGGACTGTTTTAGAGACCTCTATCTGTGTGCCAAATTTCATAACTTTCCCGCAAGCGGTTCTATGGGCTGCCATAGACTTCAATGGCGGAATAATAATAATAAGAAATCTTAACGATTTCAATAGGTGCCTTCGCACCTTCGGTGCTTGGCCCCTGATAAAGAACCTTCATTTTTAAGTGCACCACATTTTCCTCGTTTTCTTGTTTAAAAAAAGAAAAAAAATCAAGGTTACAGTGAGGCAATTACAATGTGAATGGGCTCCATTTTTAAAAGCAGAAATGTGAAGATTATTTTATAAAAGCACTTTTAAAATGTGTCAAGTTGTTTAAACCATGACTTTTTATTCGTTGTAGGGTTAATTTGTCATACCGCCAGTTGTAAATTTGGACAAAAAAAGGTAAAGTGATTTCTTTGACACTAACACCATACTTATGCATTTGGCACTTTAACGTGTATGCCTTGACCCCATTCACTTCCATTGTAACTCCAGGCTGTAAGCCAGATTTGAGCTTTTTTTAAAGAAAAGGAGAGAAGAGTTGAATTTTTTTTTATGGCGACTAACATTATGACTCAAATGCTCTCAATGTTGCTTAAGTGAATCCCCTGATTCCGAGGTTGGACACGATAGTTCTGCATCATTATAAGCATGTTAGTGATCTTACGCGCAGTGTCTCGTTCCCATTTCATGTTTTTCCGCCTCTCTTTCGCTCCCCCACGCGCAGCAGGGGTTTAATTGAAGCTGAATAGGTGGGAGCTCGCGGGGCCTGAAGGTGGCTGCCAGTTTAATGATTAATGAAGTTAGATTGTGTGAGTGTGTGTACAAGTGTGTGAGAATGTTTGCTTTAAGACGAGGTGTGAAGTGACTCAGGAAAACAACAGGAAGCAGCGGCACTGCAAAGAGCCTTCCGGTCACAAATCACCATCTATTTAAGCAACACGTTCAAATGTCACCGTGCATTTACAAGGAAGGAGGCTTTCGCAGTCTCCTCTGTCCTCACCTGCCTGCAAACCTTATCATTTCAGCTGATCGCTGTTGTGTTTCTTGTTTTGTTCTTTCTCTTTCATGTGTCATGCATTTTTTTAATCAAGTGCTGTTCGTGCCAAAGGGTGCTCAGACATGATTTCAGTCAGTTCCACAAAATGAACACTTTTACAAACTTTAAAACTAAACGCAAAGAACAAAGGTGCTTTAGCGAGCAGATACAACTTGACATATTACATTGTTTAAATCGCTTTTAATGTTACAAGCGAATACAATCAAGTGATGCATTACAATTGCTCTACTGGAAAGAAAAGCCCAGGGACTGACACACATCTACTAACTTTTACCATCAGATATCTATATGAAATCTGTGGTAAGCCAGCAAAGTGAATTAATGAGGAACAAAATGTTTGGGACTGCTAATATTTGTTTTCACCAGTTGACTGGCTTGATTTATGATGATGCGAGTGGTTTGCGCCCTTTGAATCAAATATGGAAAAGCAACTAAACTTTCATAGGAAGAAAATGAAATAAAAATAAATCAAATATTTGGAAAGTTAGAATGTGTTAAATTATAACCATATCTTTTGCACCGTATATTTATTTTAATGTATAGCTAAAATAAAATGTAACTTCCAATGAAATAAACTAAATAAAATAGATATTTGTAATGTCTGATGTAAAATAATATGCTTTGATTTTTGTTTGCTTTTGATGTGAACGTGTACTGTAGGTCTTGGGACGCATAACAAATCAATATACTGTATATAATATTTGTTTTCCCTGGCATAAAAATGCTGCTTTTTAGCATTTTTGTAGTGAAAATGTTGGCAGGCAAATACAAATTTCAACTACTGGCTGGCTGGGCATTGTTAACTTGTGAAAGACTTGCAACACACACTCACACACTCCCACATGTCTGGTTTGCTATCTTTGTGGGGACTCTCCATAGACGTAATGGTTTTTATACTGTACAAACTGTATATTCTATCCCCTTACACTAACCCAACCCATCACAAAACTTTCTGCATTTTTACATTTTCACAGGGACACAGTAAGTGTCCTCATAAACCATGTTTATGCTGTAATACCCATGTCATTATAGACACTTGTGTCCTCATAAACCACATATAACACGCGCACACACACACACGCACAGAGTATAAGACACAAATCCTTTCCCGTCAGGGTTACAGAACCGCCCAAAGCCCACAGAAGCCACAGTGACGACAGCCACATACTAGAGAAAACACACATCAGTAATTAGAAGAAAGGCAAATCCCTCAGATACACACACACGGAATAGCAGGCCTAGTGTGCGTTTGTCTAGACACAAACAGCAAGCAACCTGTGTGTATGGGATAAAGGTTCCTCTCGCTTGGGGTGTGGTAAGAGTAGAGTTAATGATAACACTGATCTAAACTCCCACAACAGGAAGACATTTTGTTCAGTCAGACAGCCTGACCTACATTAACCTAACCTGAGGACATTGGTTATTGAAGAATCCAATAAACTTAATACGCACATAGCATCAGGTAGCTCACTCATTACAACTGATGGGAAGAGGAAGAATTTAAGAGGTGGTGAATGTGAGAGAAAAATAGCTTGAATGATGATCTGGTGGCTTAAAAGGATAGTTCATCCAATTACTTCTGTTTCAATCCGTGTCTTGCATAAAGCTTCAGGTCTAGCATATGAACAGCATGGACTAAGTTACATATTTTGAAATATTTAAATAGAAAGCAGTTATTTTAAATACTAAATTAAATACTATTTCACAATATTACTGTTTTCGCAGTATTTTTTAATCAAATAAATGCAGCCTTTGTGAGACTTCTTTCAAAAACATTGAAATATCTTAGCAACCCCATACATTTAATTCTAGATTTTTGTTATCAACTTTTCAGATCAAATGGATGAGGCCAGTGGCCTCATGGGATAGCAAAGTGTTGACTAGCTGCACACTTCAGAATTTCAACAGATGCAGTCTGTCATCCAGGTATTGTTCAATTGTTCTGCTGCTTTTTTTTTTTTTTTAGCAGGGAAGCGTGTATAAAGGATTGCAGAGATTGTACGGAAAAGAGCAGCCTGGACATTCTGAAAGATATCACTTTTTGTGTAGAACATAATCATAGGAATTTCAAAAGACATCAGGGTGAGATGATGACATAACTTCATTTTTGGGTGCACTGTTCCTTAACGTGAGGTCAGTATGTCTGATCACTATTGGCTGACCTCTGTGTGTCCACAGCAGACTAAAGTAACATGCCATGATCTGTGGGAGCGTTTCTGTGTGCATGTACACGTTTGCTTGCAGTAATAAATTGTGGAATGTCCCGTGTAATTACTGCGTCTCTGGAGAGAGAGAGAGAGAGAGAGAGAGAGAGACACGCAGGCAGGCACATTGCAGCTGTCCTGCCTCAGGGGTCTCCCCAGGAATGCGGCTCAACTCTGATCCCATCTGCAGCTGCCGGGTCTATACGGGGCAAAGAGGAGGGCACAGCGACACACATGCACGTAATTTCAATTACGAAAACCCGTCACCATGCATGCACAAGCTTATTTTCAAACGGTCACATGCACATGCTAATATACCAAAACGTGCCTTTTAAAACGAGTAGGTTAAGCCATGTTGGACACATGGTGACATTATGCGCACACTGAGGGTGATATAAAGATATGCCAGCCTTACAAGAACTTCCTGATGCAGCAGATGGTGGAACTACAGAGGCTCCATCATAACCAGACAAAAGCCTTCAGGTCATTTATCACCAGTGATGTAATATTTATAATACGTCAAGAGCGCAACCTTTAAATGCTGTGGGTCACGTCCCCCTGGAAAGAGATCACCCCAGAAGTCCCTGTTTGATCGGAGTTATTTGGTTAATGTTGATCGTGCTTTCTTGTAGTTTTAATGTAGTAGCTAAAACGTGTAATTGGGCCTCGTTCATTAACGATTGAGTAGAGAAAAGTTCCCATACACACATTCTCATTCCAATGTTGAGGAAAAAGGATTATTCGCACGCCCCCACAGTAAACATAATACCTTTAAATATCACCATTTAAAAGCCTTTCTGCACCTGTACAGGTGCAAACGCATCCTTGCTTGCACTCTCTAAAGAGGAGCTCTCGTATACGAAGAGCAAGATATTTGAGTAAAACCAAGTGTGCCGTTATCAGAATCACCTTTTTAACCTTTTTTCAACAACACAGGCTCATTGGAAAAACTGTAGGGGTGTAACGGTACACGTATTCGTATTGAACCGTTTCGGTACAGGGCTTTCGGTTTCCGAGTGCATTATTTAACATTATTTAACAGTCGACTTGTTGTAAGCGCTGAACACACTTCAATCCGAGTTCCAACACGAACATATTAAGTATTCAGTCCATTTTATCATGAAATTCAAATGATAAATGCCGTTTTGACGCTCTTTAATGTGACGTGACTGTATAGGCGCTGTATAGACGCGTCAGTTCAACTTCAAGCGTCAGCGCGAGTGAACGCGATCATCTCTTCCTAAAGAATAAACATAAAATAACATCTCTTAAGGTATGTTAAGGATACATTACAATTTACTGAAATGTATCATATGTCGTGTAATCGCTCAATCGGTGTTTCAATAGTGGAAAGACAATAAAACAGCTTGTAAACAACGTGACGTAGCATCACATTTACCTCAGGCAGGCATTCAGTGTCCACAGCTGTTGGTTCACTAGAGAAAGGAAAACTCTTTCGCTAAATATATGACCTATATTAGCCTATATATTCATTATATTCTACTTAGCCTGTTAGTGATGTCTTGTTTATTTAATGTATCTTTAAATAAATCTGTCATGAAAATGACAGCCACTGTGTATAAATGATTATATTTCATTAACGAATTGGAGAAAAAAAAATATATATAATTAGATTTAGAAGTTAATGAAAAAACTGCCTTATGTGAAGCTTGAGCTAAAAATAAATAGCAACTGAATTTAGGCTAATAGTTTGGGCTCTGTTGTTAATCTTTAATAGCAATGTGTAAGTAAGGGCTCCCTATATAGTTTACAGCATTATCTTTAAGAAGCTTTTAGTTATAATTGAATTAATTTAAGGACAGACAGAATTTTTTTCAGTAAACCACTGTTGAATAAAAATAAATAAAAATCAATTTGGTAAAACTGCTGTACCGAACCGTGACTTAAAAAACGAGGTACATACCGAACCGTCAGTTTTGTGTACTGTTACACCCCTAAGTAGGTAGACAATAATAAATGTTTCTTGAGCACCAAATCAGCATATTAAAATTACTTCTGAAGGATCATGTGACACTGGAGACTGGAGTAATGATGCTGAAAATACAGCTATAAACACAAATACTTGGCATTCAATTATATGTACTGATGAATCATGATTTCTGTGTGAAAATGTTCATGCACCGGTTTTAAATAAATACTTGAGTATGTGTGGTAAATGAACAAGACTCTTGTTTCAATGCTGTCATGGTTTCATATTGTTTGGATTCTAATAAAATCCTTTTCAAATGGAACTGGTGTCATCTGACCTCTCATCAAGCTGCCCATGTTACGATTCATGTGATTTTTCTCCTGGCTTTATGAACACGTGTGCTATTACAGAGCACTAGAAGACGTGCCTTTTATCAATCGCTCTCTTCCTGGCTGGTTGTCCATGTGAACTTTGTGACCGGGTTTCGAGAGTAGCTGTGATACAATGCGTTCTGTGTGCCTGACCAACAGATGGTATTCGCACTCACGCGCACGAGTCCTCACATGAAACAGCATACCACAACGCTCAGCCCTCACGCTTTTGCCTGTGCTCGCACGAAATACACGGCACACATGACACGCCAAGGACTGAGAGGTGCTATTCTCTCCTGACTGGCATGCTTAATCTAAGCGGAATCCATCCCAAATACTGTTCAAACACCTGAAAAACTCCTACGCAGGGTTTTGAAGTGCGATATTGTGTAATGGAATGGAGGTTGTACTGAGGGCGGATTAACTTAAACCGTGTCCTAAATTTGACCCTCTAGTATTCTTCTAAATGCATCATTCATTATTCCCTTATGATTCAAGTATAAACAAAATATCTTCAAACACACATGCACACACGCATGTTGGGTTTTCATGTTTTAAGGGGACTTTCCATAGACATAATGTCTTTTATATTGTACAAACTGTATATTCAATCCCCTAATACTAACCTTACCCCTAAACTTACCCATCACAGAAAACGTTATGCATTTTTACATTTTCAAAAAACGCGTTTCATATGATTTATAAGGCGTTTTCCTCGAAGGGACCCAAAAAAATGTCCACACAAGGTCAAAAATGACTGGTCTTACTATCCTTGTGGGGACATTTGGTCCCTGTAACACACAGACACACACACAAAGACACAGAAACATGTCTGGTTTGCTATCTTTGTGGGGACTCTCCATAGACGTAATGGTTTTTATACTGTACAAACTGTATATTCTATCCCCTTACACTAACCCTACCCATCACACAAAACTTTCAGTATTTTTACATTTTCAAAAAACGCATTTCGTATTATTTAGAAGCCGTTTTCCTCGAAGGGACCCCCAAAAAATGTCCCCACAAGGTAAAAAATGACTGGTTTTACTATCCTTGTGGGGACATTCGGTCCCCATAATGTACACAGACACACACAAAGACACAGAAACATGTCTGGTTTGCTATCTTTGTGGGGACTCTCCATAGACGTAATGGTTTTTATACTGTACAAACTGTATATTCTATCCCCTTACACTAACCCTACCCATCACACAAAACTTTCAGCATTTTTACATTTTCAAAAAACGCATTCTGTATGATTTATAAGCTTGTTTCCTCATTGGGACCTCCATTTAGGTCCCCACTGTGACACGAGTCCCCATGAGTCCGTGTGCATGCAAACTACCCCATTGATAAGATGCTGTAGGTCAGGGGTGTCCAGTCCTGCTCCTGGAGGGCCACTGTCCTGCAGAGTTCAGCTCCAATTAAACACACCTGAACCACCTGAAGGCAGACTAGAAACTTCTAGACGGGTGGGTTGAGGCAAGTTGGAGCGAAACTCTGCAGGACAGTGGCTCTCTTTGGACAACCCCTGCTGTAGATGCTTGCCAGGGCATCACTATGCAGTTGGGAGGGTGTTCTGTTACCATGTGGTTGCTAGGTACTGGCCGATTGCGAGGGCATTGCTAGGTGGTTCCTTACTAAATATGTGCAAATCTGCCAGAATGATACAATGTTGTATTTGGTTGCCGGGCTACACTGGCTGTTTGTTAGATGGTTGCTTACAATTCCAGTAAAAAGATCCCACCCCCAGTTCTCAAAGATATCCAGGTCTCTATGTATGGCTCAGAACCCTCCATCATCGTAAGTCTACAGGATGTTTCCACCCATTTTATTGTACACCAGGTGAAAATTACAAGTCTGATCGCTTTACAAAAGTAAACAGCACACCTCTCTTTAAAAAGCCACACAATCTAAGGCATAATTCATGTCTGTAAACGAGTCATGACGAGTTTAATACTCAGGGTTAGGGGTTTGTTTAAATCCCTAACCCTTAGTGTGAGCAATATTAATGGCCATGCTTGCCTTTGCAAGTACCACTAATTATGAAATATCCAGTGATTCATTTCTTATGTGAGAACAACGCCCAGTCATGACCCACATAGACTGAGTGGCGCCGACCACACCTCTCAACTTTATTGTGACCTTAAAGCGATCTTCATGCAGAGCTAATAATTATGCACAGCTAATAAGGATTCACGTCTATTTTAAAACATGAAAATTATGTGTCAGCGGCAATTCACGAAAGGAAAAAAGAAGGCTAAATGGCGACGGTGCTTCAGGATGGTAATAAATGGCTACAGCGGGCAGGAGAATTAAATCTGTCTGAAAGAAAAGATGACCGTCGGAGCCTGGGAGCAGCAGCAGAGAAAAGAAGCCGGAGAGCGGGTGGGACAGAGGGAGGGGCACGTGGTAGTAATAACCTGATTTATTTTTAGAGGGCCTTTTGTTTTTCCTGGAAGGTCTTGATGAAAACCTCCCATTGGGCCTCGGTTTGAAACTAACTGTGGTAGTCTGGGACTTACTGTGGTCACCATTTCGTATTATCTTACATCATTCGTGCTGCCAAATAGTGCTTCATTTCAAAAGAACGTTGTGGTAGGTCACTGCTGGCCTGCCAAATTTTGCTCCCAAACAGAAGCTGGCCTCCTCTGAATTGACTAAGAATCACAAAGTGGCCTAATTGGCTGCCGGGACAGTAATTGAATCAGGAGGCAAATACCACAGAGGTTAGCGTTTGGCTAGCGTGCGCTTCTCAAAGAGAGCAGTGCACGGCCCGAAACCTCTGTACGTCTTAAGAAGAAAACTCTCCACTTAATCTGGGAGAAATCAGATAGCTTCACTTGCGTTCGTCTGATACGGCCATGCGAGAGGACGTTTCAGGGAATTCAAGTAGACATGATATTTTCCAAACCTCTCTATCTTAAACAGAATGATGAGATTACTTACAAATAAATGCAAGAAACGTATTCACTGGGGTGGAGGAGAAAATGTCAGCGGTATTAGTGTTACAGGACGAGAACAACATAAAATGATAAGACTGATGGATTGGTGTGGGTTTTCAGCTGTGAGGTGTTGGTGGAGACGTGACAAATGAGTTCAGCCTGCCTCTAGTCAATATTTGAAAAGGTGTGGAGAGGAAACGGCAAAAGAAAGAAGGTATTAAAAACACTTTTACTGTTCAATAAAATGAAAAAATAATAATAGTTCTCCTGAACGCTCTGCCTCCAAACTCCTAAAAAATGGTTACTTGTAGATATCTCTTCATGTTAAACTGGGATAGAAGAAACTAATTCAACATTGAAAACAGCCTTCAGCAACAATGAACTTCTAAGACACTAATATGACAATGTGAATGCACTGAAGCCATAAAACAGATGTTTTTCATCTTTTTAGTTTCAACCAAGAATTCAATGTAATTATTGAGGCTGTTCTACTATTTTGTGGTCTCATCAAGATACACATACATATGGATAAGCAGTAGTGATGCTGGGGGCAGGTCTGAAGGCAAAGTAAACAGTCCAATGCAACAGCGTTTGGTGGAAATATATGTAGGAGTGTTGATTACCTCAGCATCCTGGGCCTGCAGGTTATAAGTACTCTGAAGGAGTCTCAACGTGGACAGACTCAGCTTTGGTTCCTCTAGAAGAAACTCCAAAAGAAGCACCAGCTGCTCTGGACTCAACTGAAACAGAAAAACAAAAGGATTGTGAATAATTTCATACTGCTAGCATTCAGGGGCATGACACTTAGTATTTTTGAGGGGGCAACACTTTGGGTTTGTCAGCAGAATTGTTGTTTCATGTGGAAAAAAACGAACTCCAAGTAAAATATAGTGGCTATTATTATTTATAATAAAACTTTACTTTAGCTTTCACTGTAATAATTACTGCATTATCATCATATCTGATTATACTTTTTAGTTATTAAAGAGAGAACATACACTATTGATGCAATTACTGTCAATATTCCAGAATATTATTAGGCCTATAAATCCTGCATTGATTTAGTCTTCTACGTATTGTAGTTTATAAAAACAAACTATTTGAAAGCATATAAGCATTGACACCGCAAACTGCACCATATCTCGGGGCATTTTTTGAATCATATGCTGTTTTTTGAAGTCCTGCAAACCTAACATTGTCCATTGCCTAGTGTATGGTAGAGTTCAGTCGATCAGTAAAAGTCCTTTTAACACATGGCTAAAAATGTATTTTATGTAATATTTTGGACAGATTCCCCAACCACCCACACATGAAAAAATCAATGGTTCTGCACAAATCACCTAATCACTTAAACTGTCGTATGTGTGACAGTTTAAAAAAAAAAGAGAGATTCATCAAAAGATGACAAATTTAAGACACTATTCATTTTGTATCTACAATATCTTGTAGTAACTTTATAGTTACCTACGCAACGTGTAGAATATCGGATATCAATAAAGCATGTCATCAAATTATGTTTGAAAGGATTATTGCTGCTTCCATAGACATCAGTGTGTATTTTACAAACTATACATGTTTTTGAAAGTAGTTATAATATAAATGCTTTGTCTAAATTTAAATGTCAAATAAGATAATTATTATATATAATTGAAAACACTGATCAGTTGTGATATATGACAAGCGCCAGCCAAAGTGTGAATGAAAATTTCAATTTAGCATAATGTGATAATGCGACTCGCTGAACTTTCTAATCACACCGGTGTGATTGTCCGCTTAAATTTGGGAATTATCAAATGTTTATGTATTATATTTGAACCAAAAAAATTTAATCAAAATTCATTTGATTAGTTATTGGTGAAATAATGAAGAATACTTTCTGTTTATATTATTTAGGATTCTATTTTACTAAGAATCCTAGATTTTCAATGTGATATTTTTTACATAAGACTTGATCAGGCACAATCTGAAACGTAGACAAAGGCTCAGATGAAACACGCCACAAAACGGGGATTAAAATGCCATCAAAAACAACATCCATGAACCATGATGGCATTTTCAGAAGGTTGAATAAGACATCAATGCTGTCTTTGAAGAGCATCAGAGAGCCGAGCAGGAAAAGAGAAGCACGTTTCGAGCACGAGCTCGGAGTGGGAAGAGCATTCCAGCGAGAACGAGAGCGAGAGGAAATAATTAAACCTCCCTCCCTTAAAAGAGCTCCTCTGATAATCTTCAGAATAAGAAGAAAATCACATTTCTCTCACTTCTCTAAAAAGCAAAGTCTGCATAATGGTTTCTAGAGTATAGACAGCTAATGGAGGGAAGGAATGCTTTGGGATTTGAGCGCTGGAAAGATGCTTTAAAGTCTCATCTTGCAGTATGGAAATCAGGCCTAAACCAATTATCGCATGAAATAGCTATATTTACATGGGATTATGTTTCTTTTTTAATTCTTAGCCTGCTTACTCTTGTTTTAACCCATCTTTCAGTCTCTAAAACTTAAAATTCCAGATGTAAGGAATTGTACAAAGAAGCAAGTCACAACAGTCTCAGACTGGTAAAAATGAAAAGCCCTATGTACCGTACGTAACCATGATATTATCAAAAAATTGTGCTGCCCTTTGAAAGGCATAACAGAAATTATGAGTCATCCTCATAACACATGCCGGCAAGCATTTATAAAAGCACAACAGTCAGAGCGAAACAATCAAGAATATCGCTGACCTGACAGCATGCTTATATTATTTGTTGGTATGTGTGTAAAAAGGAAGACAGACAAAGAAAATTCTCTCCTGCTGCTTTTATCTCATATTAAAAATCCTGTCAAAATTTATGGTAAAAAATACAGATGTGGTTGCCAGAAATTCACAGTTAAATACAGTGATAATGTATGCTACTTTGGTGCCTGTATATTTTACACATTTTACACTAAAATAATGTTAATATACCAATCTATGTAAACTATTAAGATATGTTTTGTATGTACTGATAATGTAACTGCCATACTAACGCAGACAGAAGAGCACGTTATAAATTCAAGTTAATCAAAAATAGTTTTACCATAAACATGACAAAAATAATGCTAAACTAAACAACAAAATGTTAAATAAAACACCTAAATGTACATAAATTAAAAATAAAAAGTAAGAAGAAACCTGAATATTTAAATAAAACTCCTGGGAACATATTTTTTACTTTTTTCAAACAATATTTTGCCAAACGAGTTGAAATAAAAAAATGTAACATATATATTTAGTAAATATAGAAAACGTATATGTGTTTTGTTGAATATAATATATAAATATAAACATACACAACATAAAATGCAATATAATATAAATACATATAAAAATATAAACCCTAATTGGATCTACAGGTAACAATTTTCACTATATACTAGATGGTAAAGTAACTTAGTTAACCAATTAACAGGTGTTTGCTGTAGCATTTCTGCAGAGAGAGAGAGAGAGCAGACTGAGGCTGGAGATGGAGAGAGAAACAGGAAAAGGGAAATGGTGGAGTGAGCGAGGGACACGTAGACAGGGCTGGCAGAAAGACTGATGTGGTAGGAGATGGGTGGTGGCAGGCCTGCTATTATTACTCCATTATCACATCAGGATCTGTAGAGCAGTGATGCACAGTCTCCTCCCTCCTGTGCCACTTCCCTTTCTCTGTCCGGCCAAACCCACACACACACACCACACACACACACACACACACACACACACGCACACACACCGCTGCTCAGCCTGGGACCATCTCTCATACGCAGCTCCTGTTGTCTTCAATTAGTTACATCTTAATATGGTAAATGAAGTAAGCCACAATCATAAGCATTAGCATTTTCAAATCACTACTCATGGACGCAACTTTATCAATGTCTCGATCCGTTGAAATATCCTTCCCTAAAATGGTTAGGAAATGTAATGCTGTACCCGCCTAACCAAAATAAGAACTATATTTGTCTGCATTACTGAAAGAGGGAACTATTTCACTCTTGACTGCTCTGTGACCATTCAAGACCTTTAAAGAACCAGAACCAAGAACGAAATGACTGCATCGAAAGCAAAATTATAGTAATTTGACCGTGAGAAACCCAATAAAGTCATCGCGCTTTGAAGAATAAGTGGCAAGGGTCAACTGTTTTTCTCACTCAAATCCGCTGTGAAGAATTAATGTGGTGGAAAGCAAAGACTTCTCACTTTCGGCCGATAAGCGGGTACATCGCCGCCTCGGCCTCCGCTCTGTCATTAAGGGGCATTCAAAGGCCCACCCAAGATCATCGGATCCGCCGCCTTTGAAAGACGAGAGGAATTTAAAGTCATAAAAGATAGAGGGGAGACGAAAGCCCTCCTCCACACTCAATTTGCCTCAGGGAATGGCAATTGTTTCGGGATGGCAGTAAAAACTTTTCCACACAGGGGAACAAACAGCCCTGCTGTGCCCAAGTCCACTCATCTTGTCAAAAACAGGGCAGAAAAGAAAACAAGGTGATCAGCTATCTGGGGGGAAACACCGTCCCACAATACATCACTCTGCAAAAAGCAAAACGGGGTTTTCCGTCACTTGGTTTGACCCAAGGAGGAAGTTGAGGACTGGATTTTGGTGTCAAGAAGGTTTCGGCTTTCTTTTGGGGGAGCGGGTCAAAGGCAGTTTGACTAATTAAAAAAAAAATAAAACATAAAAAATGCAATTCATCCATATAATGACTATGAAATACAGCTTCTTTTTATGTACATTTTGAAGGGCATTAAGATGAAAATTTTTTTCTTTGAAATAATATTTTAACAAATCTGCTTCACTGCTTGATGATATTTGAAAAACTTTGTTTCTACTTAAAATATATATATTCCATATATCATATATATCATACATATTCATACGTTAGATCAGACCGTAAAATGTCTTAAATGACCGTAAAACCTAATAATGAATGAATGTATGAATGAATAATTCATGCTTTTAAAAAAAATCTATATGTGATGCAAACCTTTATGTAATCGAGGTGTAAAAAAAATTAACCACATGATATTTGTGTTTAAAATAGTATACAAGTGATCAAAATCATAGCATAAATAATACACTTTTAAGAACATGATGTGTTAACCTAAATTTAAAATAAAAAAACGTATCGTATTCACCATTAACCCTTGCAATACTGGACATAAGAGAGCCAGAGCTCCAGACAGCAGGTGGCAAAGGTTAACATCTCCACTCCTAGAACAAACACACACCAATGGAACAGGACAAAGCAGATATTCAGTGAGATCGCAGGCTAGAAACACTCGTGTGACAATGTCAGCAAGGCTTTCAGCACAGCTCAAAAGGCCTAATTGTTTCCCAACCCTGAATTCATAATTTTTGTCATTTGGGCCAAATCAAACAGAAAACCCTGAAATTAATCATTCGCCATTAACACACTTGCCTCTGTGAGCCGCACGGACATCCCGTCCACCATAAGACTCCCTCCACGAGCACAGCTCCACACATGCAGTCAACTCTGGACAGAGTGTGTGTTTGGTTTTCCGCTGCTTTTTCATTTCTCTCCACATGAAAGACTCTTTTCATGCAGTGTCCATTAAAGCCATGGAAAAGTTAGAAGCGCGCAAATAAACAGAGCAAGGAGCTTAATGAAAAATGATGTACTTTTAAATCAGGAGAGCTTTCCTTTGCCTTATTTCATCTCAATCGGTACAGTATCCCACCACTTCTAACAGAGTAATATTAATAAAATACTTGATTGTCTCCAAAAACCCTTTCAATGGAAGTCAAAAAGCACAATTCAGACTCTCTTAGAGTTTGTAGAGAGCACAGACAGAATTTATCACTACCCTGACGTCTCCTATAAGGGGGGAACTGAGCAAGTGGACGATGTGGTGGGTAAAGAAGAACAGTGACTCATAGGTGCTGAGATTATGTTTCTGTTTGTGGAAAGGGAAAGAACACACACACACACACACACTCAGACACACCCTGCCACCGTTATTTCTACAAAAGCCTCTCAGGAAAACCAATGCTTGCATCTACAGGGATAGTTTTAAGGGAAAGTTCAGCCAAAAATGAAAGTTCTGTCATTATTTACTCACCACCATGTTGGTTTAAACCTGTATGACTTTCTTTTGTGGAACACAAAAGGTGGATTTTTGCAAGAAATCTCTTTCAATTAATTGAAGGTGAACGGAGACTGGGGCTGTCAAGCTTTAAAATGTCAAAAAGCACCATAAAGTAGCATAAAAGAAGTTCATTCAACTCGTGCACCATATTTCAAGTCTTCTGAAACCATGTGATTACTTCCATTGTGTCTATTGTCTGTGCTTTTGGGTCCTTTTTGAGGCTTGAAAGCTTCATTCCCATTCATTGTAATTGTATGGAAAAGTGCAAGCATCAAGTGCAATATTCAAAATTTCTCCTTTTTTGTTTCACAGAATCATAAAAGTTTATGGGTGAACTATTGCTTGAAGAGCCTTTGCAAACACCATAAAAAGAAGAACCAAAAGGAAAAGTACTTTATGAAGGTATTCAGTTCAAACATGGACTGCAATATGGTAGTGTGTTATACTGTACAGAGGGAAATTCCCTTCAATTAAATGTGTTCTTACACAAAGTTTATGAGTGACAGTTTGGAGTAAAATCCCATAGGAAACCAGTGACATGTTCCACAAACACAGGAAAAAGGCCAAATGTTCTTTCACCTTTTGTTCACTGAATGTGCGTACGTTTTTTAAAACGTGTCTGGGATATGAATCTAAAATCAAATGAATTAAAATAAGTCAAGCGCATTGTTCTCTTAATATTTTTTTTCTCTGACAAAAAATTAACCTATTAATTAATCAAACATTAACGGAGAGTTGTAAAACATGGATGGACATTAACTTTTTATCTCAAAAGTTTTAGGTAAAACCCTAGGGGAAATATATTTTTAGATAATGTAAAGTTCACCTTTTTTGTCTGTTTTAAAACATTTTGATTACCATTTACTCTTTTTCAGTTTACCTGTGTGACAAGTGTGACTGGATTTTTAAAAGTACAAATATTCTATGTATTTTCTCAGTTCATAAATCAGTTTTGTTTGAACTGTTTTAGGGGTCTTGTCTGTGTAATGATGATGTTGTTTTATTTTATTATGAATAATGGTACAGCACTGTGGTCAACGCTCTATTGTTTTAATAGTGCTTTATAAATAAACGGAACTGAACTGATAAAAACATTTTGCATTATATAGCAAAATGCTCTAGAATAGTTTTAGAGTGACGTATAGCAGTTCATACTGTCACTGCTTGACATTTTGTTTTACAACTCAAAAACATTAGCAATTTGACAAAATGCTAGTCTAGTTAAAGAATTATGTTCATAGAAATGTAGACATAATGATTTATTGACTCTCCTGTACTTGACATTTCACTTGTTGCATAGCAACTTTTTTAACAGCATAGAATGAGATGATTTACTTGTCTTTCCATCACGTACACTAAAAGGTCCAAATGATTTCCTGTTACCATTTTAAGTGACATTTAACACATTTAATGTGTTTGATTCAGGATGCTTTGATGACTTGAAAGTTTAAACGAACAGCATTTATTTCAAAAAGTAAAAAGTCTTTGCTCTCCCTTCTGATCAATTTAACGCACCCTTGGTCAATAACAGTATTAATTTCCACAAAAAAACAATCTTACTGACCCAAAATATTTGAAAATAACTGTATTTAATAGTTATTACTACAAAAAGCATGGGATTTGTGGTTGTAAATCTTTTTTTTTCCTTTTCTTTTTTAAAGTATTTGTATAAGACTGCATGTTATTTGTGAAAAGTGCTCACTCTTCTCCCCTCTGGAGCCCCTGTATCCTGCCATTGTTAATGCTTTTCCAAGGTAACAGTAGGAATATTAAATTAACCCGAACCTGAAACTGTAATCGACAATTCGTATTCAAGGGGTGATCTTCAACCGGACCGACTTCCGCTCCAACAAAACGACACAGGCTTTGACAGAACGAGCTTTCATTTTATTTAGAATTATTATTATCTCAAAGATGACTGTAAATATGCGCATCACTAAGCAGGAGTACTGAGAGGCTTCTTCACCAAGCTTAAAAAGTGTAAAACGAGGTTAAGAAAGCTGAAGGACGTGAGCGAATTGATGAAGGACAAAGCAAAGTGTTCAGTATAAAAGTTAAATGGATACAGCCTAGTGCACTGATGGGAATTTCTCAAAAGATGCCGCCACAATAAAGCAAAACCTTGGAAACGGAGATGTCCTCCCTCTTTGAAACCTCAAGCGTTGGGTCCCCTCGAACCTTTGCCCTGTAGAGGGTCTTGTGTGTAAGAATGCACAACATTCACTCCCTGTTATTCTTGCACATGAGTCTGTGCCTAAGTGGCATTATTAAAATGCCAAGTGTGATTTCTGTGGCAGTTTTACTGCTTCTGGGCTTTTTATGCTGTCTGACCACAGCCTCATAAAAACACACTTCGGCATTGACAGACGGCATAACACCCGGCCTGGGGTACTTGGGTTACACTTGCTTTTTTTTCCTCCTGTGTCTTTCTCTCCCTTATTGTCTTTATCAGGGCTTTTTTGTCACACTGGTTAACTTTGCCTCAGGGTTCACTTTCAAAAGACTTAAAGCCCCTTGTCTCTGAATGTGGTAGATCTCAGAGTATCTTTGCTGTTGCAGGACGATAAATGATGACACATGACGGTGAACACACATTGGCTCTGTGGTTCAGGTAATATAAGCCTCTGAGTTTCAGAGGCATCAGGGTGCACTCGTCACCACGGGGAAGACAAGACTTTTGTGAATTATAGATCATATGGGGGGCGGGCCTGCCATTTATAAAAGCAGCACTGACTGTTATTGTGTCAACACACACAAAAATTGTCTTAATCAGGATTTTGTCTTGTTTTACAGTAGAAATATCTAAACCTCCTTAAAACAAGATTGATTTACTTAGAAAGCAAATAAGATATTAAGGGCGGTATTTACTAAACAGGGCAAATTAGCGTGAGAGCGCAATTCCAAAAAAACGAATATGGGATTTCTGTGCGTGATCTTCTGACGATACGCAAATTATTAAAGAACACATACACAGCCGGATCATTTTCATAATGACCAACCCAATCTACCAAGAGCAGCACAAATTAGTGTCTGGTTAAAGATAAAATAAATTTTTGGGGCGTAAATAATGGAAAATACCAGTAAATTGACTAGCGCAAACCTTAGTAAATCACCTTGCATGACTTATTTAAATACTCTCCTGGCCATACATTTTGTGTTTGAAAGGGAAACTCCTACAAATGCATATGCAATACGGTCAGCCGCAAAAATATCCCTGTCCACACATTTTCAACGCTAATTTTGAACTTTAGTAAATCCTGACAGTCGTTTTTTTAAAGCCAAAAGATGGTTTGCACTGGCACAAGCAGTTAGTAAATCTGGCCTTAAGACATAAGACATTTTTTACATAAAACATCTTGAAAGTCTGTTTCATTAATCGAACCTAGTTTTTTCGCAGTTAGATATAAGATATATAATCAATCTATATAAATAATTAGAATTTGTAACAAAGTAGTAGCATTTAATAACAAAATAATATAATATAAAAACAAAATATATTCGGTAACATTTTACAATAAGGTTTCATTTGTTAACATTAATGTATTAACTAACATGAACTAACCATGAGCAATACATTTGTTACTGTATTTGTTCATCTTTGTTAATGTAAGATATTAAAATACAGCTGTTCATTGTTTGTTCATGTCCCTTCACAGTGCATTAACTAATGTTAACAAATACAACTTTTTTAATAATTTAATAATTAGTAAATGATGAAATGAACATGAACTAAGATTAATAAATGCTGTAGAAGTGCAGTTCATTATTAGTTCATGTAAACTAATGTAGTTAACTGTAAAGTGTTACCATTATATACTATAGAAAAAAGTATTGAACACATTTTATATATATTCATATGAACGCATTTTAAATGCATTCAATACTTTTTCCTATAGTATATATTTTGTATTTATATCATATTTTGTTGTATTAAATGCAACTACTTTTTTCATTCAAACTTTTCTACAAGTATCCAAATATATTTTAGGCTCACTATATTTAGAGTATCTTCACTAGTAAATCAGTCTTGTTTGGTTAAGAAATTGATTTTGCAACAGTGATCTGCCTTTTTCTGAAAGATAAAGTGGGGGAAAAAGACAAGGAATAAGTGCAGGATTGGGACTGAGATACTGCAGACCAGACTCAAACCTGCGTCACCTGTTTGAGAAGCGTAGCTACAATGTGTGTAGTGTGTGTGTGTGTGTGGTAACCACTATGATGTTGATAAAGGACATTGGGATAAAAAATGAATAATAAGCACCCCATTTAGAAATCTGACTGCCCTTGTTAAACAGGTGATACACTGACTTTGTGACACATCTCTAGTCTCAGATTCTGAGTCTGTGAGCTGGTTCCTCATAAGACAGATCCATACCTGTGCATAATCAAGCAGACTGCACCAGACAGCAAGTCGACGAGACGTCACTTAGTGAAATAGATACAGTGCATCTGTTTCGATCTTGACATGATGGTTAATAGAGAGGAATCTGTCACGGAGATGGAACAAAATATGCATAAAGATGATGGGAAAGGCCATGAATTTCCAAACCTTCTTTGTAATATGTCAAACTAAGTTTCCTTCAATGCAACAAAATTCATTATAGCAATCCAAGCTTTAACACTCCCAAGTGCAGCAGTGTTGTTCGAGCTTTTGTCTTTTTATTGGATAGATATAGTATTAAAAAAAAGCCTCTTTGTAATATGTCAAACTAAGTTTCCCACAATGCTACATCACCTGTAATTTCTACACCAATAATAGCACCAAGAGGAATTGCTGTTTGCTGAAGGAAAAGCTTCACATATCAAATGTATTGACCCTTCGCATCTTTCACCAGCTTATAAAATCCCTCCTAGTGCCCCTTTACAGTAACACCTCCATCCCTATGGAACTACAGAGCTCAATGTATGTTGGCGCAGTGTTATCACAAATCCTCCCTCCCTCTCGTGTCCAGCAGCTGAGAAAACAAACATGCCATAGATGTACTGCCTCTAGATACCATGCACTTGAAAGGTCTATTATGTTTGACTACAGCTGTCCTAACAAGAAAGGTTACGTTGACCTTGCTCTTCGAATACAGAGAGTATCCAGAAGCTTTCTTGATGGGTATTGTTATACAGTTGTTTCTGGGATCTGTTAGTGATTCCACATCTACCGTCTTGTCTAATTTGATCACTTTGCCCTAAACTTTAACGTAATTATCAACCACATATTAGCGTACACTAAACCTAGAGGTTTAATCAATGAAATCAATTAGCCTACAGTAAGGTTCGATTGGTTAACATCAGGTAACCATTTGGGTATCATGAACTAACAATGAACAATACTTTTACTGCATTTATTAAACTGATGTTCATTTTTACATTGTACTCAAGATCTCGATTCAAACATCCACACAATCTTATTCCTAAATGTCAAGGATTCTCCTGTGTCTATTAAACCTTTGACAAGAACGATCACAGCGAACATTCAAATCTGCAGCTGAGCCAGAGAAAGCAGGCTGTCATCATGTATAGATATGAAACAGCTTCACAAACTGTATTTTCAACCCCACAATATCATTATTTCTGTCTTTTACAATGATTCATATTATCACAGAAGTACTGGAATAAAGTTTATAGTTTGGATATCTACTGAAGCAATCAAAACAGAGTAAATCACCTTTTTGACGCTTCAAATAAAGATTGTATCAATTACATTGTGAGACCAGTAGGTGGCGTATGTAGTTCTTGATTAATCGTGATTAAATCGCATCAAAAATAAAAGTTTGTGTTTACGTAATATATGTTTGTGTACTGTGTATAATTATTATGTGTATATAAATACACACACATGCATGTATATATTTAAGAAATATTTGCATGTATATACAGTATATATACATTTAAAAAAATTTAAAATATAACATTTTCATAAATATCTACATGCATGTGTGTGTATTTATATATACATAATAATTATACACAGTACACACACATATATTATGTAAACACAAACATTTATTTTGGATGCGATTAATCACGATTGTTTTTTCCCCTGCACTAAAATTAAGTAAAATAATGTTTAATATACTGTATTGTTTAGTTGTCCAGCATCGTGGGAGAATCGTGATATCTATTTTAAACAAAAAAATTATTCTCAATTTATCCATTACTATAATATTTTAATAAACTAAATCTAATAAATAACAATTAAAATAAAGCTGAAATAAAATAAAATAAATATATTAGATGAAACTGAAAAAATTTGAAAGAATCAGACATTTTGCCTTGGCAGCGAATTTAAATAAGTCGAAGTAATAAAATTACTAAAACTAAAAAGCGCATTAAGTAGCGCAAAAATATAAAAATAAAAGCTAATTCAAAATATTAATGAATACTACAATAGTATATAAATAATACTAAAATAACACTGATTACAAACAAACATTTGGAATAAACCAAAATTAACCTAGATTAATAAATGCCATTAAAAATTGTTGCTAAATAACAAATGTAAATGAATGTAACTATCTCAATGAACAATAAAATGTCAAATGTATGTGGTTCTTACATGAAAGGTGATGTGTGTAATCTCATCCAGCCAAACAGCAACATTAGCACAACCCAATGATGTGACTTTGGGGTGGGGCTATCTGTTTTTCTGACCAATGGGAGACAGGGGGAGTGTTCAAACCTGGAATGTTGCTGGTGCTATTTCCACCTAATAATTATTTTGTTGGTGTAACCTACTATAATAAAGTAGATTTAGCCATCATAAATAATTGAGACTTGAATAAGATGTTTTACAGTGTGGGAAGGTGAAGAGAAAAATGAGGAAAACAGGGAAATGTCCTCAACCCACTCCGTAGCACAGCCACATAAAGGACAGCTTTGACGACAAGAACAAAAGGTCTACTTGTGTGCATAATATCTGCAAATTGGGTGACAAAAACAAACAGCTGTGGGTGAAACGCTGCAAAGAAAAGGGGGGGTCACTGCGAGGAAGGGGGCACGTGTTCAAAGCCTAGAGAAACAGGCCTGTATCATCGCAGGTGCTCGGTGAACACACACAGACACAACAGCGTCTACTATATGGTGACTGATTGGTAAACAACGGGAGTCGCAACAGGGAAGATCAAAGCAAAATATATATTGTTAATAAAAGCACCTGTTGAAAGACACTTTGATGATACCTGTTTGAGAGGGCATCAAAGCATGAAGAGACCTTTGTGTTTGTCTACAAACAGCTCCTGACACAACAATCCAAACCAGAAGATGGCTTTGAAAATCAACGCCTCAACTGGCATGCATGTTGTGGTCTAGACCGAAGGAATTTCTGGATTTGTCGTCCAGATGTCATGGCAGGGTTACCTCTAAATGACCCCTAAAGATGACTGCACATGCCATTTGAGGAGCCTGTTTTTTTGTTTTTTTCACCATCTCATAGGTCACCTGCTCCACAGACTCACTCCACATAAGCTTCTTGTTCATATTGAGTTACAATTTAATCAAAATGAGAAATCTGATTAGACTCCTCAGACTCCTGGAATATGCCATTATATGAGCTCGCCAAGGGCTTAAAAGCCATTTGGTGTGCTTACATCTGCATGTTTTGTGATGTATGATTCTGCATACATACATAATTCCGTAGAAAAGGGAACATATTATATTTCATCATCTGTCTTTTAGCAGGAAATGTACAGGCTAAAAAAAAGAGGAAGATGGAGAATATGAGTTTTTACGGATAGACCACATCACTATAACTAAATATAAACCTACAGCTGGCATGCCATAATTGGTAATTTATCCTTTTTATCAGATGATAGTCAGTATACATACTGCACATACAGGCAGACGTTTCCCCATGTCAACTGAATTTCCTCCACATGAGTCCGAGCGGATTTGTGAGACGGGGGAGAGGAAAACAAACCTCACAAATAAATGAAAATGTTCGTGAGATAGCATCAGTTCCTGCTAAAAGCCTGCTCTGGTTCATCTCTCTGCATGCTGGCATAGTAGCTGCCACCTGGCGAGACCCTGGCGGGATGTGTTATGAAAATGAAATGTTAGCGTGTCTGCAGGGCTGAACAGGGGTCTGGTGACTAGCTGCAGATGGGCTGCCTGCTGAAGCCAGCTTACTGCCCCCATGCTAACCTTCAGATTAGACCTTGGAGCTCACAGGAGTCCGCAGAGAGACTAAGCCCAGATATCTTTCTCAATATCCGACGTTCCTTTCACGCACCACTGGATCTTTGGACCCAAACAAAACATGAAAAAAGGGAGGTGGTGTTCAGTGTCAGGGAGTAACTTATTTAAAGCAGCAATGCTACTAACTTAACCACATATTTTAGTAGCTTGATAGCAGTTCAGATGTTTCAGTTCAGATGTTTTAAAAACAGTAACACAACTTTTTCCGTGACAAAATGCTACAATACTAAGTGTCCCAATTTGCACAACAATGCACTACTCGAGCCTATATTATAAATACTGCAAATAGTGCGTTTACACTTGTGCACTTCAAATACCCGAATGATGCACTATTTTAACTGAAAAAACAAGGTGTGGAATTTTGGACAGGGTTCCCACGGGTCCTTGAAATCCTTGAAAGTTTGTGAATCTGAAAAAATGTCAAGGCCCTGGAAAGTTTATGAAAATAAACATAGATACAGGTCCTTGAAAGTGCTTGGATTTATTTTGTGCTAAATGTTTTCTGGAAAAAATTCCATATTATTCCCTCCCGTCCGCTAATGTGTTAGTTCGCCAACACTTTGAGGCCTATGTATACTAGCTTGCTTGATTTACGTTATTTGCATGCATTTACGTGTTACGTTAAGTGTTTCCTGCGTGTGGTACTTTGTGTTGTACGTTGCCATGATGTTCAGGCGCGCACAAAACTACAAATGGTACCTCAGTGCTTAAACCGAACCCACATATGTTCAGTCAATGACTGTATATTGTGTTCAATAAACATAAAACATTTGTGATAACCTGTTGCCCAAATATTTAATTTAATGTAATGTTGTTTAATGTATAGTTGTGTTTGACACATGAAAACTGTAACAATGTATCTTACAAGGTAACATGATGTAACCTTGCTCTCACTTGAAATGTGTCCCCAAATTAAGTCCTTGAATTTGAGGGTATTTGAGAGTCCTTGAAAGGTCCTTGAACTTGAAGTTAACTAAGGTGCTTTAAGCACTTAATGGTCGCAGTTTCAATTACATACGGAGGGGGAGGGGCTATGAGACTCCTATGCTGGATGACACACTAGTCGTCTAAAATTCACACACTAAATGGTCAAGTACATAGTGCAGTGTTTAAGTGTATTACTGTGTGTACAGGACGTACTACTGTTTTTTTTTATGTAGATCTACGTAAAAATGCTCTCTATTCTTGCCCCGTTTCCACCGAAATTACCCGGAACCCCCCATTGTGGTCTAAAGTACAGTGAAGATTAGTCTGGCGACGTAGGACTGCGCACTACTCCAGTTCCAACTGGATTTCGTCCTCCGCATATAAACTTAAGAAAGCCTGAACCTTGTCGTCTGTCCATCGGTTGTATTTTTTTAAACTCCACTGTTGATTCGAATAGCAAACAACTCTTACTGCACGCACAGCAACAGACTTTTAGGTACAAATAAAATGCTGCGGGAACTCAACCAATCTATATATTCATATATTCTTGCTGTACTGTAATGCATTAAACAGTATGACTTTCTGTAAAGCTGATGCGTATTGTGAAAAGCTCTAGAAATAAATTTGACGACTTATAATGAAATTAGCTGTACTAAACAGTTATTTCGCTCTTGTATGTAGAATTTAAAAAAGTAATGTTTTAGGGGCGGTCACACAGCACTTTTCGTTCCATTGACTTCTATTCAAACACGTACGAATGTGTCAAGCTCATGCAAAAAGTTTCGCATTTCGTTGGATTCCAAAGTTCAAGTTTGGCCTGCGAATTTGCATCATGTGAAGACGTGTGACCAGTAGAAGATCTATACGTCACGGCGATATTAAAACAACGATATTTTTGCAGAAAAGTCAAGTAGATTGTATATTTTTTACATTTTGAGTTTATTGCCATTTGTTATAAATTCATGTTTATAAAAAAGACGCTACAGAGAGTGAAGTCATATCACAAGCATTGCAGTGTCCAAAGAAATTTTGCATGCTCAAAGTCTAGTGTGACCGTGGCTTTGGTTGGGAGGGTTCAAGAAAATGAACTAAAAAACTAAAATATGAGCAACTAATTCAAGGCCCTGGACAGAATTGGATGAGTTTTGGCATTTTAGAGTGTTTTTATTGCTAAATGTTTTGTCAAATGCTGATATTCATTACTGTATTTATAACTTTGTTTGTTTTGCTGTATTTAGTGAGCTGTCACCCTGATTTAAATTAATGTTCATTCATGCAAACATTTTGTCTGCTTAAAAAGATATTGCTCCAGCTTGATCTCATGAGAATTTGTAATAATTCGTATGAGATGAGAACATTGTAAAATATACAACCCAAACACAACCTAAACATTAAGACCCAACCCCTAAACCTAACTCCACATTTTCATACAATCAAAGCTTAAAGTAACATCTTTAAATATCATATTTTTATTGCAAAATGCTGATAATTTATGTTTTCGAACCAACCCCTAAACCTGACACCTACCTTTTTATACAATAAGTTGTACAATATCATATCATTTTGCCATCTTGTGCGAATTATTACTTAGTTGACATGAAAGTGTGTTTTCCTGCACCCTTAAGTAGCTCCAGTGTAAATAGACTTTTTTGTCAGTACGTTTTTGCAAGAGTCTGGCAGCCTTCGAAGAAGCTTTCTCAATACTGATGGTGTGAATGCATACAAACACAATGGCACTGAGATTCCTGTCTAGAGCCCTCTGCACACTCAAAACTCCCTGTGAAAAGTAAAGATATTCTTTAAAAAATCATTTACAAAATGGTTCACACACATGAAAACTGACTACACACAGACCATTTCATGCAACATCAGAGGACTGTGGCAATGGACCTTTAAGAAGATTAAAGACTCCTGACAAGCAGCACGGGATGAGTCATCCTTACACATGGAGACTAATACGTGGCACAGTGTCACACCAGGCGGCTGGAAACAGACCTGCTCTAAACATCTCCACCTGCTTTAACACTCAGATTCAGCTTTAGATTCCGCTCAGTATTGCGTGCACACATCGATCAGAGAAAAACAACAGCACAGATAGGCCACAATTGATCTGGAGACCAATTGGAAATTGACCAAATAAACAAAATTGAAAGGTCAAGGTCACATGACTAATTAACAGTGACCATTCTGGAGCAAAAGCAAATATGAGTCAGAGATTTGACACTTACAATAGGTCACTCTTGGAGCTTTCTAGACTTCTCACACTTGGAAACTGTTCTTAAAAGCTACAAAATCTACTATTAGCATCTAGTCTTAGCATCAACTCTTACGAAACGAGAGGTCAAAAACACTACTCCTACATGCAGTAGATTCTTTTACCTTTCTATTTTCTGGTCTCAATCTAGGGTTTCAGGTTAATAATAGGCTGCGGGGATTAGAACGACAATGCAAAGGCAGGTGAATGTACAGTAGCTGGTGGAGTGAAAGCTTACTAGTACAAGAATCAACAAATGCCACCCACCCACATACAACAAATTAATTTGGATGCAAGCATATCCGTGAAAATCTGGCCAAACATATGGCCATCTTTTAATTTGAGTGTCATATTGCCGAACAGACCCCCACAGAGAATGAAGCAAACACAACAGAAGGATGTAGTGCAATGGCGTTTTAATGTGCTATTGTCATCCTCCCTTTGAGCCCTAGCAGCGCTGATTACAGCAAGCCATTCAACACGCAGTCCACTGATTGTGCCAGTCAGGCGGGCAGCTATTTCTGCCCGTTATTCCTGTCTGTACCATTACTACTCGCTCTCTGGCCCCTCTCAATTCAAGACCCAAATATAGTGCCATCAAATGGATCTGATAAGGGCTCATTTTCCTGGCCCACTGCCAGCAAGCAAGAAAATCACTGAAACCATTTCACAATGGCATCAGTCCAATGGCATTTTGATTTGTTGGGGGGTTTTATTCCGTTTATTTTTAAAGTTCGGTACAAACTTTTGGTGGTGTGGGAATTCTGAGAAAAACAGATGTTTTTCTTTGCAGAGCAGAGATGATATGTACTTCAGATTTGAGACTATGAGGGGAAGTTTGCTTTTGCGTAATAGGTATGAGCGGATTAATAACAGTGTTTTGTGCCTCCTCTATAGGATGAAACATATGAGCAATATTTAATACAATAGCCTACATAGTAATTTCTATATATACACACATTTTTATGTAAGTAATACTTTTATTCAGCAAGGATGCATTAAACTGATCAAAAGTAAAAGCTTTCTCAAGCTTCTTTTTAACTTTCTATTCCTCAAAGAATATACATTAAGTAAATATTTATTGAACACCAGAGTGATGTCTGAAGGATCATGTGACACTGAAGACTGGGGTAATGATGCTGAAAATACAGTTTTGCCATCACAGAAATAAATAAAACTTTAAAATATTTCACAATAGAAAACAGTTATTTTAAATTTCACAATATTACTGTTTTCACTGAATTTTAAATAAATAAATGCAGCCTTGTTTAGCATAAGAGACTTCTTTTAAACAACATTAATATAAAATGATATACAATTTTAGTGTTAAAAACTTAACAGAATGATAATTGTGGCACAAAAAATAACTCCATAGCAGGAGGACATATCCAACAGCATTTATTCAATAAAAGCAACATTTTGTAATTAAATATGACAATATTGCATCATAGCAATTTGCCAGCTACATCTAGTGTTCAATGAATTAGATATTCTGCAGTGTATAGATACAGTATGTCAATAGGTTAAGTCATCAATGAAGCAGATTTCTTTACTAAATTGAGTTTAGTAGTTCAAAAGTAGAATAATCCATTTGAGTGTCTCTAAACTAACCACTTGTCATAAGCTTTCTGGAAAAGAAAAAGAGTTACAGCATTCATAGCCTAAAGTCTTATTACGATTTTCTCCTTTGACGGAAGCACTTTGGCTAAAACGGCCCAAATTGATCTGTGTACCTAACGACAATTAAACCCCTTTAGAAGTTTCAGTTATTGGATTCATATGTGTCTCCCTTGATAATCCCCGTGCCTGTGAGCCCAACAGCATTAAGCCCCTGCATTAAAGAGTCTGCCGCGTATGCTGTGGGCTTTACAAGTCTGCTCTGTAGACCTTCAGAGAGTGGAAGAGTGGGAGGGGAGGGGGAACTCAATGAGGCTAATAGTACCAGTGGTCCGTGAGACCCGCCGTCTCCCTCGCTCATTAACGAAACGCTGCTTTTCCCCTACCAGACAGATGTTGGAGCGCGGCGCTTACGACCAGTGAGAAATGAGATGAAGTGATACCCGAGTCACTTCACTATGTTTTTTATTTGTGACCGTTGATTTCATTTCCCTCCAAATGAGGCCCGTGGAACATGATGCAAAACATACATGGAGTCATTTAACACGGGGCCTTTGAGCACTATATGCTACCTCTCATTTAAGAAGCCGAATTTATCCGCAAATTGGTATTTGACATAAATCCAATTGGAGCTTAAATGTCACGGTTGTGGAAATAGTGAGGGGCGACCATATGTAATCAGTTAAAGCGATGTGTGTCTGTGTATTTCCTAACTGATGCCTTTTCCATGTGCGCTGGAAAGACAAACACAGATGGTATTTAATGACACTAGAGATGTTGCTAGCTATTTTTCAGTGAGGAAACCACTCACGTTAAAAGCTTTGAGCCCTATTCCTCAGAGAAATCTTCAGCTTAGGCTTTCGATAGAAAAGTGTTTGCTAATTAAAAACGTAATGATCTGAATCATATGATACAATGATATTTGTCTCTCTTGCGTTGAAGAAACTGTTGAAACAAACTTGTTGTATGGTTGTAGCTGTAGCCAAATCACAGTACAGGCCATAACTATCATCATCACCAAGGGCTGTCATTGGGACAAAAGAGTCCACTAAATATGCCGAAAAATGTTGTCCCAAACACACTGAAAGAAAGAAAGAAAGCCATACAGATTTGGAACAACATGAGACTGAGTTAATGACGACAGAATTTGTATTTTTGGGTGAACTATCCCTTTAAGCTTACGCTGAACACCACATTAAGACCCAGAGGTCTCTAGACACATGTTAAAGTGCTTCTATGCTGGATGGAGGGGAAAACGGAGAGACCGCAGAGTTCTGCTTTCATGCACCAGGAGTGGCAGAGCCTTTTATATACATACTGTTCATATAATGCTCTGGCTTTTAAAGACCCTGGGTCTATATTACAACCCTCTACGCTGTTCTCTAGCGAGCGAGCGCGCCCAATTACCGTATCAAATAAAAGCCATCAACTATATGAGGTTTGCTGATTATGATGGGCTTGCAAAGGAAGTTGGACGCAAGAGCTCTTTTGAGAACATGGCTTATTGCATCCTCATATAGTACAAAGCAGACTGTGGAAATTCTCAGCCATGCAGTTCACAATAAAAATGTGCGCACAGGCTAATGCTAAAACACACGCATACCAGGCATTCAGCCTCAATAACAGGAAAAATGAACGAACACTGCCAGTACGGGCATTTACGCCAATGGTTTTCACCAAGTAGATGTCGTAACTAGAACATCTGCCTGCAAAGAGCATCTTTCTACATTGACGGCCATTGTATTTTTTTGGCAAGCAACATATACAGATAATATTTCATTCTTTTTTAGAGGACATTTAAACAGTGTTCATTTCCTTAACACAAAAACCATGAATCAAACCAAGCCATGCACACCAGCACATGCGCGATGTTCAGGTTCTCATAACGCAAGTCGGTCATTCAGTTGTCAATACTGGTTACAGCTTTGAGCTGATCTGCATCTGACTTTGAAGTTTAAATACATTCACTCTTAAAATAACTTTTCTGGTCAAATGATTGCATGTTGTATAAACCCCTCTGATGTGAGGAATGTGTATAGTGTGTGTGTGTGAGAGTGTAATAAAAAGCACATGACTTCATGATTTATTCTCTCTAGCATTTGTTCCTCTCCACAGCCTCTGCCCTTCACTTGCTTCTCCGCAATTGGACATGGACCCTGGATCATTCCCACACATGCAGACAAGAGAGACACGTGACATCTCTCTCTTCTCATCTACATCCACACTCACACACTCCTACATGTCAGAAAAATCTCAGTATTTTTGTAAGGCTTTCCAGTAAAAATACACAAACATCCATATATAAGAATTGAAATTTACTAGCGAAGCAAACTTTTTACTTTTTTTTACTTCACTGAAAATGTTTTATCTTCTATAAATCAAACAGACTTTACTGATGTTTACATTCATTCATATTTATTCATTCATTTAAGATATATAACCTCTAATTTCATTTTATTTTAGAGAATATTCATAGAATACATTTGTTTTTACACATTGGATAATTGTTTTTTTAAAAGACCCATCTCAAATAAATGTATCCTGTGTTAAGAAAATGTAAATTCATTATTTAATAAATTAATGACAAATTTACTGATAAATACCCCCCCACATCCCCCGCCTGTTTACAAATCTTATTTTATCAGATATTTATTGAATACATTTTTCTTTTACACATAATTGTTTGTTATTTTACATTAAAAAAACTTTATCAATGAGATAAGAAAAATTTAAAAAAAATTATCCAACACATTTCTCAAATAAATGTAACCGTTTTAAGAATATTTCAATATTTTTTTAACTGAAAAATATACTGATTATCAAGATTTTTATTTGTTCTTTACAAACCCCATTCAAATATGTCATTTAAATATCTCCTCAACAATATTATTGTTTTCTTAATCTTGAAGCTTTATGGTGTATAAGCGTCTGTGTGTGTGTGTGTGTGTGTGTGTGTGTGTGTGTGTGTGTGTGAGGCAATATCCTGTCAATATCAGTAGTGGCTCCTTTATATTCCTGCATTTTCCCTGACGTGCAGTTAGTTCATGTGAGGAATGAGTCAGAAGTAATGGAGGAGACCTCCCCACCTCTTCCCTTCACTTCTAGCAAAGGAGGGGCAGCGAGTGAAAAGGTCAGGCTTGTTTTGCTTTTGTTTATGGATATTTTCTGTTTGTTGTTTTTCATGAATCTTGCCGAACTGAGCTTGTCTCTAATAACAGTGCGAATGAGATCCCAGCCCTGGCAGTCGCACATAACCGCACATTTTTGGATTGAATTGTGCACTGTCTGGTGCCAAAATATTCACTAAATGCAGACATCCCCCTCTCTCTCTCACACACACACACACACACAACCCCAGACATTAGACCTACAGTCTGTCATTTTGTGCTCTCAGGTCTTTGGAGAGGATCTGGATTGAGGGGCCTACTTCCTTTACTTCTTCCTCCAAATCCAAAAATCAGCTTTGGGTTCAGGATGCGGTGCACAGAAAAAAAAACTTCAGGAAAAGAGTGAGTTTGAGACTCTGAGGAACAGAAGGAAACAGGTCGCGGCAATCAAGTGCTCTGTTGGACATCTCAGTGCACGGTAGTAAAAAGGAAAATGGGTTTTTGCTGTCAGAGGCCTGCAAAGATAAACTTGAGTGGCGTACATTACCGCAAAAAAATATCGAACAGGCCACAGGAACATCCATTTGGCTATGCAGAGTAACGATAATGTCAGCACACAACAGGAATTTGGATTAGGCTCAAAAACACACCGTCCCGCAAGTAACTGCTTTCATCTGCATTCCAGCGAACGTTCAAAGGAGCACACGACTGTATAAAACAAATGCCGAAAAAGGAATTGAAGAAATGACTGTGAAGAATAAAGATTAGGAGTTTGGTGTATCTGCGTGTCACTATGGTTTCAGGCACTGCGGTCTAAGGGAAGGATTATGTTACTCATGAATGTGACCTTAATTTCAGACAACCCAGCATTCCTTTCCTTGACACTGTATATACAAAGAGAGATTTCACAACAGCGAAACCTCAGAGCATTGAGGAACATTGTACAGTGCCTAGCCGTAAGATTACCTGTTCCTTAAAGCAACAATATGGCCTAAACTGCCACAGCTTAGCTCATACGATGGATGGGGTGTTGTGGTGCAGTGGTTAAATGAGCGTGATGCCAGGTCGAATTTCATTTTCCTATCACTTCCTCATTTCTTTACTATCCCCATAAATAGAAGTGTCAGAAGGGCCAAAAATACAATACAACTGGACTAGTAGCCGAAAGATCGTGGTTTGAACCATGAGCAATTGTGCCTGAAGGTACCCAAGAGGAACGGTTCCTGTAGCTCATGGCACCATAAACACCAGTGTAGAACCGATTTGAAACTAGGCTCTGGCTCCGATCTAGCTCTAGCTCTGCTTTGGTGGAAAAGGGGTATCATAGGTTTAATTCCCAGGACAAACACATACACTGCCATTCAAAAGTTTGGTGTCAGTAAGATTTGACAGTTACAGTTGACAGTAAAGACTTTTACAGTGTTAAAAAGTTCTGTTTCAATTAAATGCTGTTCGTTTGAACTTTCTGTTCATCTCAGAATCTTGAAAAAAAAATTATCAGGGTTTTCACAAAAATATAAAAGTAGCACAACTGTTTTCAACATTGATAATAATTCACAATATAACTATTTTTGTTCAAATGAATGCAGCTTTGTGAGCATAAGACACGCACTCACAAACATTTTAAAATCTTACTGACCCCAAAATGCTCTATAAAGCACACTAGACATTCCCAACTGTGTTAACGGAAGTCAAGAGAGCAAGTCTAGTGTATGACTACAGCTTATGTCTTAAGTGTGCCGCAAGTCTTTTTGGATTCAAGTGTCTACTAAAGTAGAGACTTTCAAACAAGGACACCTGTGGCTCAATGTAAATATTTCACCGTATGTGGTTTCCCCAAATGGTTAGCAGCTATGTGGGAGGCTAGATAATATATGAGAATGTACAGAGGCCGGTCCCTCTGTCTCTGTGATTAGCCGGTGCAGACAGGCTCTCTCATTAGCTTGGCTTTGGATGAAAATGGAGCAAAATGAAGCTCATTATCACAAAGCGTAACTAATATAGCACAGCAACTCCCCAAACACACACACACACACGGTCAAATTGGAGGCAATAAAAACCCCATTCTTTTCCGGCCCAAAACTTCATTTCACATTAAAGTGACCCTGATCTCAGTCTGGGGTTAGCAGGGGGTGTCTGGACCTGAACAGTGCCAATTACCTATGATGTAATTACCTATGAGAGCGAAGCGTTTGCTGCACTGCCTGTAGGGCCCACGTGCTCTCCTCTTGCCCCTCCATCGCTTTAAGGGCTCGGCCTGAGCGTGATTTATGGGCGAGCCGAGGATGGGGCGCCTGCTTTTGAAGTCCATGAATGTGCAATATAAAATACACCTGGAAAGAGCCAGGGGCTCCCAGCGCCTTACACGAACAGGGGGTGGGGTGAGAGGAAGGGGGCATGAGGAGAGGAGGGGTCACCAGTGTTTCCTTTCAGGTTGGCTTTTATGGCACCACTTCAAACAATCGCTCGGGTTCTCTCTTTCTCTCTCTGTCCCCACCCTGGTCATTGTACAGAGCCAACTGGACTGTAATTGGTCTTTCTTCTCTTTCATGGGCCTGTCTCTCTCTCTCTATACACCCCATCATTGTTCTCTGAAGTAACATGTAACAAATGTGTCAATTCACCAGGTGCCAGAAAGACTGTGCTTCTCTCTAAGTGTGGTGTGGGGAGGTTTCACAGCTAACATCTGTAAAACATCATCAAAATATCACATTTAAAAAAATATCAAACTTTGAGTTGGATGATGATGAGAACATGTGATAAATCAGTGAGGACATACCTCATTGCACTTGCTGTACCATAGTTTGACCATGTAAATAACATGGCACGTGAATATGGCAATCATTAAATTCATTGTATGTAGTGGTGTCCGAAAAAAGTCTGAATGCCTTTAGGATTAGGATTTTAAATAAAGAACATCTTGACATAAAATATATAATATAAAAGTGTTAATTTTATGTAATAACTTACCCCCAAAAAATGTCAAAATCCTAACAAAAATGTTTTTATAATTAAATTTATAATAATATCTTTAAAATCGAATAAGGTTTAGGATTTTGAATAACTTAAAACAAAGAAAAATTACTATATAAAACGAAGAATATTGAATAACATTATATTATTTATTGTCAAAACTTTTCTAAATATTCAAAATCCTATTTCTAAAATGAAATTAAACTATATTATATCATGTTTTTTATTATAAACAATTATTCATTAATTTAGTTAAATTTAAAATTAATAATAATAATAAGAGCAAACTAATTTTATTAGAAGTCTCAGACATTTGGATGCCCCTATATATCAAAATACCACTGAATTACCATCATCGCTAATGCAAAGCTATACTTTTAGTAAGGGTTAACAGCTTCATCGAGACAAATGGTAGCAGCTGTAAAACGTGACACTTAAGAATGTCCTTTCACTAAAACACAGTGAAGACTGTAGTACTTCAGAATATTCTCTTAGCTCCAGCCAATGAAACACACACACACACACACACACACACACACACACACACACACACACACACACACCTACCACTGAAGTGACAAAAACAGGATCTTGGGGCAGACATTACATCAGTGCTTAAACTTGAAGATGACATAACCTAAATCACACAAGATAGCACACACAATACACACACCCAGCACACACACACACACACACACACACGCAGGAGTTTATGATGCTAATTCTGCCATCTGATTTGTGAACATACTTTAATAGAGGCTCAACCGCACTGTTTGGTGTGCAGCCAGTCGCCGTGCAGATTCCACATGTGCACGAGTTTCAGCGAGACAAACAGTTTGACAATTTGAGTAAAGACTTGAGGAGGAATCTGTATACACATATGCATAACTTCGAAGTTTCGCTAAACACAGAGAGAAAAAGAGTACACAAAAACATCAGGCTCATACACACGCATAAACTCACACGCCGAATGAGCAACAGGTATCTTCCTTGGCGGGAGATCAGCCATTTTGAAGCTAAACCCCAAAGGAGTGACTCATTGCCATCACATGATACGGCACACAAAAAAAAAGACCGGCCACAAGCTATTTCAGGTCGTGCCTTGATTTTCCCCCACCTATCTTCTGTTGTTGGGTGGCCAAGGGGCGGACACATGAGATGGGTGTATGTGTGAACCTTTCTCCAGCATTCAATGCCCTCTAGTACGTCATCCGCGTACTAAAATCTGATAGCCCTGCTCCACAACAAAACTACGTGCAATTCTTGAGAAAAGAGCAGAAGTTGGAGGACATCATTAGGCATGATTAACCAAAACTATGGACGTTTCCTAATCCGGAATGACCAAACTGAGTGGGAAATTGTTAGGGAGAGATGCAGTGAAGACAAACGGGTGGGATGAGATCTATTTAAAGCCTGCTTGGCAGGGTCTTACCTCTTTGAAGTTAACCTTGGGCCCTGCTCTTTTCCGCTTGCTGCCCTTTCCACCAGAGCCACTGAAGTGAATCCATTTTGCAACCTGCGGAAGAGGCAGAGGAGGGCAGGAGAGAGAGAGAGATAATGATAGAGTGAGAAGGTGAGAGAGACAAAGACATCGTAAAATACCTGCCGCACCACATTTTCGCCTACTTCTCGGTAATGAAACAGTTCAATCGGATGCGTTTAGCACATACTAGCTCAATTCAACAGTTTCTGCGCTGAAGGACGTCATTCAAACATCAGAAAAATAGATACATTGACTGAAAGACACTATATTAATAGCATCAGGGTAAAATCCTTCAATTATCAACCCACAAAATACATCTTCTAACACTGTGATTTCCTCTCTTAACCACTGAGTGATGCTGCAGGTACAAGAAACAGCAAATACGATCCACAATTACACAATAAAGATGATTCAAACCCCAAACATGCTCAAATACTTTCTCAAAACAGAAGATCCACAGTTATAAAAGTTGACAAAAGCTCTTGAATGAAGTAAATGAAGTGCTACAGGTCATATAGTAATGAACAATTCATCTGCGAGGGAAGTAAGATATAAACAGGTGTTCAATGGAAGCTTTGAGAGTTAAAAAAAGTCCTTTACCTCTTCTCTGACTTCTTGAACCGCTGGAGTCTGCAACCATTCTGAGCAGGCGTCCCTCAGCCACTGAACAAGAGGAAGAGAGCAGCAGAATGTTGAGTGGAAAAAGAGAGAGAGAGAGAGAGAGAGAGAGAGAGAGCAAGAGAGAGAGAGAGAGAGAGAGAGAGAGAGAGAGAGAGAGAGAGAGAGAGAGAGAGAGAGAGAGAGAGAGAGAGAGAGAGAGAGAGAGAGAGAGAGAATCACTTGTTCCTTGATGGGAACTAACCACTCGACACGGCAAGCTCTGCGACCAGGAGCATGAGTATTAAACCAAGGACAAAATCCCCTTATTAAGTTGAAACGGAGTTCTCCTCTAAAGATCCGTGCTTGTGTCTCCTGCAAGATCTTCCGCGCGCTCGCTCTGCACTTAACCTTATTAAAGCTTGCACCGTCGGCACACTGAATACCTTCCCTCACTGAAAGAGGGAGGAAAGAGAAAGGAGGGGAGCGAGTGAGAAAAGGAGGAGGCAGAGAGATGAGGTGTGCGTGTGGGGGAGCAGACGGCAGTAGCGGCAGTAAAAGGTCTGTGAACGGAGCTTCATTGTAATCAACAGTGTTCACTCCCTGTACAGCCAGAGGAGGGGCCGTTTGTCTCTCTCTCTCTCTTTCCGTCACACACACACACACGCAAGCGCGCACACACACTTCTCTCGGGGCCGCTGCTCTCAGGAGGACTGTCTCTTTAAAACTGATGAGCCGTGTGTGCGTAGAGGTGTGTAAACACAAAGGCAGGTATAGAAGGATCTCGCAGACAGGCTGACACGGCCTCTCACAGGTAATAAGAAACATGTGGGAGATAAGAGGGGAAAAACAGACCCTTATCCATTACAAAAAAAGTCAAGTGATGGTATTAGGTATTACTATAGTCATATACCATCATGGTACATCAAAGGTAGTTCAAATAATAGCAGTACTTTTTTGTTACCACGTGCATTTTTACATCTTCGGAAGAAAATGTGCAGTGCTGTGGGTGGTCGTCAAGGCGTTGCTATGTGAATGAGTGGTTGTTAGGGGGTCATTTACTCACTCAGATAAAAAAAAGAGCCTATATCTTTCGTCTTGTTCAGACAGACAGCAAAAATCAGATTTTTCTGTCTATCCAACTTATAGCAAGGGTTAAAACCAGGCTTATTTTAATTTAATTTAATAATTTTTCCATTCAGTTTATTGCATTTGTATTCACTCTGTGATGGTTAGTTTTATTTTAAGTGTTTTTATTTTATTTTATTTTTGTATATTATTTTTGATTTTCTGCAGTTAGTATGCTAAAAAATATCATTTTAGTTTCAGCTTATCCAGTTATATTACTTAATTTCAGTTAACATAATCTTGACACATTATTCAAAATAACACTATTCTAAATACATAATCAGTGACATATTCAATCTTTGAACTCTGTGTAAATAAACAAGTTTATTCAATCACACAGTTTGAATGTCCCCGTTTCCGTTCATTTATTTTCAAGATCTGAAGTAAATTATCCATTGTCCCTTTCATTATGGCTATTAAAGTAATGCACAATGATGTAAGAACTCAAATGAAACCATTTTAATATTATACAAAACACAATCAGTCGAAATCAAAAACTCTGATTAACTTGGAAAATGTTGTGTCGCATCTGGTTAGGAGGACAAAAAGCTTGGTCCCTAAATATGGCTTGGGTTCCTCTTTAAATGCAAGTCTATAAATTTTTCTGTTGGTTTTATTTTTCCAAAAATGTTAAGTATTTTATAGGTCAGAAAAGAAAAGATTTATATGTAAGAAAAGATATTTAAGTAAGAAAAATTAGCACATCTCCTATTAGCCACTTTAAGAGTTAAAGAGATGTATTTTTGCTACCCCAGGGAAAAGAGAAAGTCTTCGAAATATGTGCGTGTCTATGTGTGTGTTTTTGTGACTTGTGTGCACTTTCGGGAAAGGAGAGTGGGCAGAGCAGAATTTGACTCTCGGGCTGCAAACTGCCATTGTTAACTTGGATACCACACATAGCAGTTTTACGGCCCAGATTGCCTGGTTCATTCCCGGCACAGCCAGGCCTTTGTGCGCCTGCAAGACACTGCAATCAGCCCCCTCTCACAGCCAAACTCGTAAAGTACACACAAACACACACACACTCGCAAACTCCCATCTCACAAATGCTGACTGTATACGGTAAATGTAGTATTTCTGTATTAGTACGTCTGTATGAACTCCTAAACACAGCATGCTCAGAACTAAATTGGTGTTGAACAGTTAACAGTGGGATGCTGCCCTTGT
Source organism: Gobio gobio (assembly GCF_949357685.1). Classification (NCBI taxonomy): domain Eukaryota; kingdom Metazoa; phylum Chordata; class Actinopteri; order Cypriniformes; family Gobionidae; genus Gobio; species Gobio gobio. The sequence continues at coordinate 36,759,703 of NC_137116.1, read as the reverse complement.
GTTGGCGGCACAACAGCGACAGCTGCTTTTTACGATGATAGACGTGTTAACTGCTCTCACAGCTCTCTGTCTGAACTTGAGATGGATTTTTTAATACGGTATTATCTGTTAAATGATCTGATCCTTCTTACTTTAATACATATTCACAGTCTTATCGTGCTTTATGTGATTCATTGGTGACAAAAAAAACAAACAAGTGTCTTAGTAACCGTTCATCAAAAACTTTCTTTTAGGCCAAGCACATACTATAAGGCTGAAGGTCGTCGCCCCCCTGCGCACAATTAAAAACAGAGCTTTTCTGTCGTGTTTATGCACACTTTACACATCTAACTGCAGACTATGCACGTTAATTACGAGATCTTCTTCCTCACCGACTGTAATTATGATCCCAAATTCCTCATTTTCAGTAAAATTTCATACACAAAGCAACATAAGTGTTGATTCTTGACAGCACATCAACAAATAACACGAAATCATGGCTTTTTTACACTGATTTGCATAGAAAAATATGGACAGCAGTTGAGGAGACATGGGATTTCATTAGCTGTTGTTTAATGCTACTTACTTGCTATTTTTCATCAAACAGATCTTTGTCTTTTTTATTAAAAAAAGGAAGCTGCCCAGCACAAAATGTTGTGCTCTAGTTGTATACATGCTTACACACTCAACCAGTAAGTGGGCAAAAACACACACTCAAACTCATCCCTCAACACACACACTCAATTTCTCTTTCAAGTGCTAAAATAACTGGAAATGAACTTGCACCTGCTCATTGAAGAGGCAGTGGGCTTGACATTCGGGCAAATGCCACCTATGCTGTGTCCCAAAATCCCAATATGGCTTCCCAGAGGCAGTACATTAAGGCAACAGTACCAAGGCGAAGATGGTTACAAAAGGTAGGAAACTTACAGTCTTTTAAAAAGTGACAGTTCAACCAAAATCATTTACTCACCCTCATGTCATTCCAAACCTGAATGATTTTTATTAGTTGTTGGAACACAAATGAAGATACTTTGAAAAAAGTTCTTATTCAATGAAAGCCACTGGGTTCCAAAGCTGTTTTAGAAGAAAGTCATACGGTTTGGAAAAACATGAGTGCACTATCCCTCTAAGGTCTAAGCTACCATGTTTTTTTTACGAAATCCTGAAGCAGAATTGCATCCTTAATGGAGAAGGCAAAACCAAAATCTATTGCGAAAAACATAAATCCAAGATGGTGGAGAAAGCAGGAGATTTATCCATTCTTAAAACATTTCATTCAACACTCAAAAATATTGATAAAATAGATTAGCATATATAAAAAGTGATTATTTTACCCAATATTTGTATGTGCTATGTAATTTTAGAGCATTGCTCTGTTAGCTTAGCAACATGCTAGCATCATGTTCTATTGAAATCAATTGCAAGTCAAGTGTCCTGTGCAGAGAGCTACTTGTGAGTTTCTATATGCTTTCCATATTGGTTTGCAGATGAGGTTCCATGACATTTAGGATGCTGCCTTAGAAGACAGCGTCCTATGTAGGGCTCAAATTCAGAGCTCAAGTTCTCTAAAACCAGCTAAAAATTGCCATTTTGAATTCTAATGTCCTGAACCACAGCTATTTTCATACAGTTGCACCCAAGCAGTTGCTATTGAGCTATGATCTGAAAGCTGCTTTGCTTTTCTCTACAAAAGGTAAACGTCAGGATTGGGATTGGGTAGGCTGCTCTGAGCGTATCCTTTCAGCATCATCCCACAGCGAGTGGAGTCAAGGGAGGTCATGAGATTCAGATTGTCCCAGCCTTAAACCCACCTCAAAATGCAGATATAGCAACTTATTATGCTCGCTCAAATGTTTGCCGTCTTAAAAATAGCACAATGAAAAAGAGAGCTCCGTTCCCATCTCATCCCTCCCATTTGTATGTGTGTGAGTGTATTTGGCTGTGATTGTTTATTGTGGGGATCATCTATTTCCTGCCATTATTTATTTAGAGGAACATTCTAGAAGAACATGTTTTTAAAGTCAAAGTAAAGGCTTAAAACGTGGCGTTGGAACAAGGATTTTATCCAAAAGTAAAACTGTTCCCGGGCTGATTTTGGCAGCCATGTGTCATTAGATCCAATGGTGGCGTCAATGAAAATGGCACCGCATGTCAGTCTGGTTGGCGAATGGGGGTAAATTGAGCACAAAACTGAGACAAACTGCGCAGGAAGGGAGAGAGATTAACGTTTGAAAGCATTTCTTTGAGATGTAGACTCAGGATGGATGAACGGAAAGGCTTTTGTGGTTTTCTCTGGGTTGTTATAAAACACACAAAAAACAAAAAAAGATCTTCCAATCTTCATTCAACAGAGTAAATTCCACACACGCAGCCTCCATAGTACTAGCTGGAAACATGATATCTTCAATGTGGAAGTGAATTGCCTTCCAAACAGTAAAAGAATGACAAAATTATATAATAATCAGTGGCCAATGCCAAAAGAAAAAGACAGATTCATGGCTTCATATTAGTCATCAATTGTTTAAGGGCTTGTGGCAGCCCAGTTTAGAAATGCTTGAGAGGTTAAATAGATCTTAACGCAAGAGGGAAGCTGCTGCTTCATTAATGCCATGTGTCAGTTCTGGAAAGATATACGCACATGCTCTATGTTCTATTGCTCAAGAGGAAATGGATTAAAAACGGTTTTACATTCTGGGTGACAGGCATGAGAGGTAGCACCAATACATCCTTTACATGTTGTGTAACAAGCCTGCTCTTATTTCTTTTGCATAATCATAGAGTATATAATCTGGCTTGAATATCCAAACATCTCAAAATAGATATTGGCTTTTTTCTTCTTACCTCTGGCATTTCAGGTGTATCTAACCAGTCTGAAAAGATGGTTTCAAGTGTGATGCCTCGACTGAAAGAGAAAAGTGATACATTCAGTAATTGTTGGAGGAGATCAAGGACTTCGGCTTTGCTTTCATCATTCAAATTAAAAGCAATCTTAACAAGAAGTCTCCATGCAATGTGCGTGACTACATGGGTTGGGAAAAGTTCCGAATTTAAGATTTGGCTCCCTTTCAATTTATGAGTTGGCATTTGAATTGAACCGACCGCATGCCACAGGATATTGAATTGGAATGACAGGAAGAGGAATGACTTAATTGCAATTCAACAACAGTTTGTAACAAAACACAAATTATTAAATTTTTAAGTAATAAATCACTTTTGATAATTCCCTTATTTTTTCCCTGTATTAAAAAAGAATTAGACATATTTCCCTAAACTATGTTCAATGCTAAAGTCACTAAATACTAGGGGTGTTACGGAACACAAAACTGACAGTTCGCCGGTACTAGTGATGCGCGGGTCGTCTCATAACCCGCGGGCCCCGCGGGTAACCTGCGGGTCGGGTTAAGAAATCTTCACTTATTTGCGGGGCGGGTCATTAAAAACAAAATAAAAAAATCTATGTATGTTGCCTGCAATTCCCTATAGCCTATATAAAATATTTGGGAGTATCTATTTTCATATTTTATTAGGTTTTTTTGATAAGGTTACAATATGAAAGCCGTAGCAACGTAACTTGCATGATGTCCCCAAGCCTTTGGCATCACGCGGCACGTCATGACAGCTGCGCGCCGAGCAGCTCCCACCACCGGCAGCCACGACAACAAAAACGGAGAGATAAAAGTGAAGATGGAAGACGAGGTGCTGGAGTCTAGCCGAAATAGATTAAACCCTGGTACAGTGGACGCCATTCTTTTTTTGCACAGCGAATGTAAACACGCTATGAACATTTCTGTGTGCTAAATAAAACAAAAGTTTAGTGGTTATGTAGCGTAGGCTATAAACTGCCTATACAAATCTGAAATAAAAAATGGTTAAGCCTTCAAGATCCAAACGCTACTTTGGTGAAAATTAAAGGTTGAAAATCTTTATCATTATCTTGTTATTAATATGACCTGATTTATGATTAATGGTCGCGGATGCGGGGCGGGGCGGGTTTTAAAATTGATACACTGGTGCGGTGCGGGCTGGGGCGGGCCAAATAATTTCATAAAAGCAGGACCCGCGGGTTGGAAAAAAAGCCGACCCGCGCATCACTAGCCGGTACGCCATGGTTTTGAAGTCACGGGTTCGGTACAGGAGAGAAAACTAAATATAAAATTGCTTTTTATTTATTTTTATTAAACAGTGGTTTAATGATCAAATTGTGTCTGTCCTTAAATGAATTCAATTATAACAAAGTTTCTTAAAGTTAAAGCTGTAAACTATATAGGGAGCCCTTACTTGCACAGTACTATAATATTAAAGGTTAACAACAGAGCCCAAACTATTTCAGTTGCTATTTATTTTTAGATATAATAATCAACACTCAAATAACACATTGTATGCAAACATGTAAACGTCACATAAGGCAGTTTTTGCATTAACTTCTAAATCTAATTATACAATTATGTTTTTACTCCAATTCGTTGTTGAAATATAATAATTTATACACAGTGGCTGTCATTTTCATGACATATTTATTTAAACATAGATTAAATAATCAAGACATAACTAACAGGTTAAGTAGAATATAATGAATATATATGCTAATATAGTGCATATATTTGGTGAAAGAGTTAATTTCTCTATGAACTAACCAGTTGCCTGACGTAAATGTAATATATATGATACGCTTCAGTAAATTGTAATGAATTAACATCTTAAGGTATGTAGAGGATACATGTTTAAAATTGTTTAGGAAGAGATGATCACGTTCACTCACCCCAACTAAATACATTTGTCCAGATGACCCCCCCCCCTCCCCCCATAATGAGTTATTTATACAGTCATAGTAAAAATTTAAAAAGTAATTTTTTATTGCTATTATGTACAGTATTATTATTATTAAAACTACACTTGCTGTTGAACTAATTTATTTGAATTTGTATTCCATTTTAATTTGACTTTCAATTTTTACATAACATTTTTACTTTTAATTCCAATTACAATCCTGTTTGGTACTTCAATTAAAATTCAACTGGAACTGAATTGCGGTTTTCAATTAAACTCTCAATGGTGCACAACCCTGGTGACAATAGGGTACATATTTGCTTTTCTTCTTTCCCCTCAAAGTATTTTTTCTCTGGCTGTAATTGAAGCCATTCACCACTTACTCCAAATCAATCTTGTTAATGTGCAAGAGCGCAGACACGCACATGCACACACACAAACACAAAGCACATATAATCAACTAAATGGACTGTCTCAGACAGGAACAGTGTGTCTCCAACACTTGTTGCCCTTTGACACAACAGTTGAGCACATTTAGTTGATGACAAAAGAAAAGGATGGAAATTTCCATCCCAGCATCGAAGAGGGAAAAGCCCTCAGTGTCAGAGCAAATCACTAAGCTCACCGGACTGTGATTACTAAATAACAGTGCTGTCGTGCCACAGCATGTTGTTGCAGAATAAAAGCAAGGCTCATTCTTGTAGAATGAGCTTTGCTTTTATTCTGCAACAACATGCAAATATTCAAATGCATGCTGCCATTGATTTGAATAAGCATGAATGCTAATTAAAAGAAACTGTAAAGTACACTTATTAGTGCATGTAAACACTATTTTGGTATGATTAGTCATGTGGTTATATAAATTACATTTTTGTCCAATTAATAACTTCTAACTTAAAATTGAAAGCATGCTGCATATCATTGATTTCTCAATGCCCCTTTAATATATGACAACATATAACAATAACCATAGTTTCTGGCAAAAAACAATGCATGCATGTTACTATGGTAAAATCATAATTAATTAATAAATACAGCTCTGGAAAAAATTAAGAGACCACTTAACATTGATTTCTCTATTTTAAGTGGTCTCTTAATTTTTTCCAGAGCTGTATGTGATCAAGCTTTCAAAAGGATTTTATCCCTTTGTTTCATGTATTATTTTTAATGACTGTTAACACAGTAATGAAGTAAAAATAACTAGTAATTTTGGAAGAAATTATGGTACCAGTGGTCATTATTCTCATAAATAAACCCTTATGAACATAGTTCATACACTGTATGAAAATATATGTTAAAAAAATGGTATGTTTTTACATAGCTTTAACTCATCGAAATAAGTTAAGCAATTTTCAACTTTTTTATAAGTTATACAAGATATATACAAGTTATACAAAACTTTTTAAGTCAGTTTAATGTCATTTAAGTTGAAATTACTTAAACATCCAAGTTGATTGTACTTTAAAACTTAAGGCAGCAACTCAGATCAATATAATTATAACTATCACTGCCACAGTTTTAATTGTCAAAATAATATGGTTACTATAGTATATTATAGTAGTTATAGCGAACTCATGTCAGTTTCCTTCAGAAATTGACGAACGCATTCTGAAAAAGCACTATAAACGTCACCTCCATGAAGGTTTTGTGGGTGGTTGCCAGCATGTTGCTATGTTTGTGTTTGGTTGCTAGGATGTTTTGGCTGGTTGCTAGGTGGTTGTTTACTGGCCTGAGTGAAATGAGCCCACTCATCCAAAGCCTATACCGCAGGTACAGTACATATGGCTCAGGTGACTCTCATAATGTACTGTATGTCTAAGGGATTCATTGCCCATTTTTTACTCTGACAAGGGAAATGTGTAGGTTGATTTGCTAAGAAAATGAATATAAACTAAAAAAGGGGACAAGTAAAGCACAGATATCCAAACTGAGTCAGACAAACATTAACAGAAGCTATCGTGGACTTCCTTAACTGGGAGGTGGTGTAGGAGGAACGGTTTGCCATGGAAGCATTGATTTGTCTTTGATCTGACACAAGGTGGCCCATCTGTCATTGTTTCACCACATCAGTCTGCCGTTCCAGCGTTGTTCCACCATGAATGTTTACACTTCTGAGCAGCAGACACAAATATTGAACGCCCTTACCTTTCAGTTGAATGTAATTTAATCAATCATCAGCCAGTGGCTAGACCTTAATGAGCAAATGGAGACTACATGAAACCGAAAGAGCGACTGATGAAACAGGAGAGGAGAGATGAAGAGAGATCAAGAAATGAAGATCGTAGGGAGAATAGAGATGGAAGAGAGCTGATTGTTTTGAAAGTCTAGTCAAAACAAATACTAGTGTTCATGACGCTACTGAACAGTGATTTATTTAAAAAGTTAAATATTAAAATAAATCTTAACTATGTTAAATAGTAATTTAATTACTTTGTTTTATTTAATCATTATTTAACTTATGAATTAAAATGGTATGTACCGTTTACATACAGTATTTCTCAATTCATAACACACTGCTTCAAGCAAACAGACATTAATAAAGAATAAATTAAGAGCAGTTACTTTTATATTGTTGTTTGACTAGTATTAACATTAACAAGACATAGCTCTATTTACACAGCAAGGCCTAATGTACAGATCTGATATCCGGACACATATTCAACTTTGTGTGCCGCCTATTTAAATTCAAGACATAACTGACTATATTAATAACTCTCCAAGATGTGCTATTAAAAATATAAAAAACCTATTAGAACTACTCTAGACTTCCCACTAGCCAAAAAGCACAAAAATATTATGAAGGGCAAAGTAGCCTCTTCATATTTCTTCTATATAATTCGTTTTTGGGCAGTTTAAATGACAACATTATGTCAACATGTAAATGATGAAACAGAGAATAGGGAAAATAAATATTTGATTATACAAGGGGTGAATTTGGGCAATAAAGCCAGTGGAAAAACCATTTGAGGTAGAGCTGGAAAAGAAAGATTCCTGCAGGGTCTGGTTTAGCTAAATACCTACAGTAAAAGTTCCCCACACTAATAATAATGGCAGAGTAGTTGAGGAGTTCATTGAGTATGTGTTTTGGACAGCCAATGTTGACACCATTTCATCATACCTGCTTATTGCTGGAAATGTGTCCAGAAGCATCTGCAGGAAATCCTACAAGAGACAGACTACAGTATAAATGAAACGCAGTGTGTGAATATCACAGTTTCAAGCAGATCATACAGTGTTTAAAAATACTGAAATGTCTTAATGTATCTCCACTAGTCTCCTACCAAGGTCCAAAATGAACTTTTTGTCACACCTGCCAATCGGGTACAACAGTTGACCTCCGGAAGAATAAAAAACCCATACATTTTCTCCATAGGGGAATTGATTTTTAAAGATAACTTACAAACCTTTAAGACAGACCTATTACTGAGATCAAGTCTCCCTACACTCTCAAACAACTTAAATATTTGTATACAATATGTCTTTTTTGCAATGAACATAAAAAATATCATTACACATATTCAATATTAAATCAAGTTTTATATTCATTCATCCTTTTATTTCGATTGTCATTCGCAGTGCTTCAAATCATAGTTTGTAATGTTTTGATTGACCTCATACTTGGTTCATGGCTTAAGTTATAACTCTTTAAAGAAGACTTTTAAAAAATTAAAGGTAAAAATACTTCCGGGACCAAGGCTGCTGAAAAAGAGGACTATGAAAGAGCACCTGCCTAAAAATATGTAGATGATTTGTGATATTTTTCATCATATTTATGGAGGCTTAAAATGAGGAATACCCCATTTAAGTTGCCACATGGAATTATGGTGGGGGGGGGGGGGGGGGGGGGGGTATACCTTTATACATTGTAGACAAGCTTCGGTTACACTTTATTTTGATGGTCCCCTTATACATTTTATTGACTAAGAAACATTGCACCTACATGTCAACTTACTCTCATTAGAGTATTAGTTGAGAATTAGGAGACTGTTAGGGGTAGTGTTAGTAGAATAAGTGGTTAGGGTTAGTAGAATAAGCTGACATGTAGTTGCAAAGTTACTTATAGTCAGTAGAATGTCTGTTGGGGGACCATCAAAATAAAGTGTTAGCAGATATTAAGTCTTCTAATACTCTAATGAGAGTTAGTTTAGCTTACATGTAGTTGCAAAGTTACTTATACTCAACAAAATGTCCAAAAGGGACCATCAAAATAAAGTGTTGGCCAAGCTTCCGATGATAAAATGTCCACTACAAGTTCATAGAAAAATGCAAGCTGTGCCAGTACATAGCAGGGGTTTGTATTCAAGTATTTTTATCCAAATTTTGAAATATGACAAAAAATTGCTGAACGAAAATAACAAGACATGAATAAAATTTACATTATACAAAATGTATCCATTTCATGCGAGTGCTTACATTTGTTTTATGTAAACACTTTACTTGCTAGGTCAAAACAGCTTCGCCTCAACAAGTCATGTCACTGACTAATTCACTTAAATGATCTGATTTACTCCATGTATTATTTTGCAGTTCCTAATGAAGTTACTAGCCTAATAGCTATTAAAGGGATCATATGATGCGATTTCCTTTCTCTTTAGTGTGTTATGTAGCTGTTTGTGCATGTATAAGATCTGCAGAGTTACAAAGCTCAAAGAGATATTCTTTGTAAAAGTTAAGGCTCAGCCACACCTTCCTAAAACACTTCTTTCAAACACACAGAGTTTCATAACACCGCTCAAATGTATACGCAAAGAAAGAAGGCGTAACTTTTGCTGCGTTCCTGGCAGGTTTTTGAGCCAGTAAGTTACAACTTCAAACCACGACTCACGACTTTGTAGCATTCCAGGCAAAGTCACGCCAAACTGCCTGAGCGCAAGGAATTGTGGTAGCTAGATGTAAACAAAGCATGGCGGACAGTACGGCTTATGCTCATTTACAATCATTTCTATCGCCAAAGGTGCTTACTCCTTGCTTATTTGAGGGAAACGGAGGAGAAAAAAATAGTGCATACAGCAAGAGAAGCTGTTATACCTTTTATTTAACGTTATTTGTATATTTGTTTCATAAACACCATGTCCGTAGGGGGCTGCCATTATTGTTTTGCGGGCTATGTGACGTCAGAGCTCGTAACTGGGAATACATCTATCTAGTACGAGTTCACGGGTGGGAAGTCACGAGTTTGACTGCTGTTCCAGTGCACTTTCACGGGTAGAAGGTTGGAAAAACATGGGTTACGGGTTGCCTGGAACATGGCATTTTATTCTCGCTGTAGTATTGTTGTCGCCGGCGCCGCCACGCAGTTTTTTTTATTGTGAAAGCCAAACTACTTTGTTTGGCCTTCCAAAAGAGGGGACAATTAGAAAACAGTGGCTAAGCTTTAGTAACAACACTGTTCCAGAACTGTACAACCCAAATATTCGACTGTGTGCTGTGCATTTTTTGGAGGACTGTTTCTAGCACCTGGGAGAGCACAGACCGTTTCTACGTCTTTGTCGTTTCTACGATAACAAATGCAAACTTACCAATCTGATACTTTCTGGTCCAGTCGCGCTGGCAACGCTGATCGATCAGCTTGGTCATCTGCATAATTCGGATCAGATTCCGACTTAAATTGATAAGGTAGGACCGACGTTATCATCTGTCAATATAGACTTGGTCGGCATTACTGGGAACCAGGGCTCTGAACCGGTTCAAGGAACGAAAACGAAAACCAGAAACGAACGAAATTTTAAGAGGAACAAAAACGAAAACGAAATCAAAATCAATTTGAATCGTTCTGAACAGAAACGTTCATTTGAAATGGCCATTAACCGGTTAATAACGTTATTTTATCGTTCTCTTTAATATTTTAATTTGGCAGTGACCAATCATGAATAGAGTAGGCTAGTAGCATGTGACGTTGACGGATCAAGCGTGTGTGAAATGCCCGCGCACCAGTCATCTATGAATCTGCCGGTACGCAAGTCAGTGTAGAGCGCGCATTTTCATGCCTCAAGTACATTTCTTTCCCCGCTGAGGTCTACAATGAAAGCGCAGGTATTGGAGGACATTCTTTTCGAACGTTTAAATAAGCAGTACGGACTTTAAGCTCAAATAGTCTGATTTAGGCTAGTTTATGGATTCCGTTTAAGCCTATCCAAGTAGGTTACTAGCATCTATCAAACATTTTTCCTATAGTCTTTCAGATTGCTAATACAGGACAGGTCAATGTTTTCTATATAGACTGTTGATGTTTCGTATTAAATGGTATGTTATATTGCACTAAATGATCAAGCTTTATTAGCGGACTGAATATGATTATGTGATGCATGGACGTGTTGCGCAGTGTTTGCTTTGAAATTACCAGTTGACGGTGCATGAAAAGAGCAATGGTTATCCAGTTTATTTATTCTTTATTCATGCAATTTTTAAAACAAGTCGTGTTGAAAAAAAGTTATGTACAAAGAATGTTATCACTCTTCTGAAAAGAATTAGGCATAAGAGGGCCACTTTCGATTGTCTAACGCTCCATTAAAACAGGTCCGCTGTTTATGCTTTGTAATTAATGCATGTATTTCTGTTGTGGTTTTAAAAATGTTATGAAATAAATATTCAAGTTTAATTACCACGTGTATTATTATTATTGAGTGAAAAATAAGTCTATTTATACATATTTGTATAGGCTAAATTAAAATAACGCTATAAACCGGTATTTTTTCAAATCAAACCGTTTTTGGAACAGTAATGTTTATTGAGGAACGCAAAAACGGAAACGCTATAATATCGATTCTGCTCGGAGTGAACCGATTGATATTTTTTTCCGTTTTTAAGCCCTGCTGGGAACGCCCACAAAAACATCATATTCGCCATATGCCGTGGGGGAAAACAATCCATTAGAATGAATGCACGTAGACCTTGTTAGACGCTTTATCTTTACTCTTTGTAATGATTACGATTTATTTTTGCTTGGTGCAGTCCCGAAAAGTTGCCATGTGGCGTTCTGCACCTCTAGTAAGTTATCTGAAGTTTTAGAGTAACGATAAAGCGTCTAACAAGGTCTACATGCATTCATTCTAATGGCTTGTTTTCCCCCACGGCATATGGCGAATATGAAGTTTTTGTGGGCGTTCCCAGTAATGCCAACCAAGTCTATTGCTTTGCTTTGGGAGCTGATGTTCCAAATATGGTAAGAAGCGTGACATTTCCATCAGACACTTAAGGTCTTAGGGCCAATCACAATGCACTTGATCGCTGGCCAATCAGAGTACACTGTGCTTTTCAGAACGATGTGCTTTGTAAAAATCGACGTGTTTCAGAAAGGAGGGGCATAGAGGAGCAACAATTATGTACAGTATGTGTAAAATAATGACTTTTTTAAACCTAAAACTGCGTAAACGCTTTGCATTAAACCAAATACACAAAATAATGTTCTTTTTAGAACCATCATATGACCCCTTTAACTCTTCTATATTTACCGAAAGCAATTTTAACTCTCATTTGGTGTATCGTGGGTGTTAATTTTGAACCCTGAAAGCACCGTGAAAGTGTCAAATCAACTGGTGCATTCTTTCACTCATACAAACTGATGGAATGATGGTGAGATTGAAACAACGGCCAAAATATGCACATGCCGTCCAAAAGCTACATTTGCATTCAGGCTAAATTAATAGACAGTTCCCGTGCAGGACACACTCACCTGAGACAGAATGAGCTGCCCGTGGAATTTTCCCACAAACACTTCGAAGAAGTGCAGGAACTTCTCTTCGCCAACCTGATCAGCTAGAAACTTTAAGAGGAAGTAGCCCTGGGAAAGAAAGAGAGAGCAACTCTTCACAACCCGAAGCTTCCAGATGTCCCAGAGGAGTATGGGCTTTGAGCTATCAGACGTACCTTCAGATAGTGCACCTGCATGAAGGGTTTTTCTGGGTTGAGGGCATGTTTCACTACTGATGCACCAGACTCACTCACTTCCCCCGTGTTCTCTTTATTGGGCCTGTAAACAAATACATATGCAAACACACAAACACCACATGAATCATACTGTGGTCTGATAAGGCAAAGTGCTGCACCTACAGCACTCTGGATAGGAATATGCTTACATCAGCATACATTAAGACCTCCTAACAGTTTACTAAGTGTATAAACAATTGCATTTATGAAACCATTACATCCCTGATAGCTTCTCTTTCTATAGTACCATAGATTATAGTAATGCTGTGTTTTATGGCTCTTTGTTACAAAAGTGCACATTAAGATTACTGTATTATTCAAGTCACGAGACTTTTTTTTTTTTACAGTAAAGATGCATTGATTATGTACACCGATATACACAGGCCACAGCCACCAGGGAATATCGTTTCCATGAAAGGATGTACATGGTCTGCAACAATGCTTAGGTAGGTGGTCCGTGTCAAAGTAACATCCACATGGATGGCAGGACGCAAGGTTTCCCAGCAGAACACTGTCCAAAGCATCACACTGCCTCCACCGGCTTGCCTTCTTCCCATAGTGCATCCTGGTGCCATGTGTTCCTCAGGTGAGTGACGCACACGCACCTGGCCATCCACGTGATGTAAAAGAAAACGTGATTCATCAGACCAGGCAACCTTCTTCCATTGCTTCGTGGTCCAGTTCCGATGCTTACGTGCATGGTAGCTCGTCTATTGGATCGGACAACACGGGCCAGCCTTCCCTTGACCCTGTCGCCGGTTCACCACTGTTCCTTCCTTGGACCACTTTTGATAGATACTGACCACTGCAGACCAGGAACACCCCACAAGAGCTGCAGTTTTGGAGATGCTCTGACCCAGTCGTCTAGCCATCACAATTTGGCCCTTGTCAAACTCGCTCAAATCCTTACGCTTGCTCATTTTTCCTGCTGCTAACACATCAACATTGAGGAAAAAAGTTTACTTGCTGCCTAATATATCCCAGAGATAATCAGTGTTATTCACTTCACCTGTCATAATGTTATGCATGATCAGTGTATTAAGCAACATCACTTGAGCAACAAGCATGCTTTTATAACTACCTTATTAGTTCTTACATAACAGTTAAATAAAGTTATTATTGGGTAACTTAGATTTAAGACACAATATTGCCAGTTACTGAATAGTTCCAAACCAAGCCAAAGCAGCATTAACATTGCATGTTTAGTTCCTGAATGATCAGTGTTTTTGAACTAATCCTTTGAATGAATGATTCAATGACTCAATCATAAAAACTTGGCTGGATCTGATATGCCTACTTTCCTACTATAGCAGTACGTCCGAATTCATATAAAAGTATAGGCGAAAAAACCCCGGATGACCTACTACTTCAAGCAGTAGTAAAATAAATTGTAATAAAAACAAATTCAAAATTGTGCATCCACTGGACACTTTACTATCCCATGAGGCCACAGGAGAAAAGTTGTGAATAGCTGTGAAGCGATGCAACTGACGATGGAACTGTGCCTAGGTTACATTCACATTCATACTATATATAATTTTTAGTAGTCGCAAAGCAAGTATTTATTAAAACAAGAACCTACTCAGAGAGTGTGCGATCAGCATGAATGAACCAGTGTTTTGAACAATTCGGTTAATGAATGATTCAATGACTTGCTCGTAAGGACAGTTTCTTGTAGGCACTAGTCACTAAATCCCAAACACAGACAATGCACACAGACAGTCTGTCTGGAATGTGCAAATACATACAAGCCAATCAAATCCGAGAACCAATTAATCATAACATGAACTGGCACATTTAGATATTTTATTTAAAGGTCTTCAAGGCACTTACTGACATTTTAAGCATCAGACAGGCTGCATTCTCACAACTAAGCCAGATAGAGTGTTTCCTTCCTATGGCCAAAGGTACTGTAGATTGCAAGAGACAAACAGAGCTTTGAGTGCTGGCCATCTCTGCGCGTAATGACGATCTCGGTTAAAAACTATTGATCTTCTTCAGGAGATTAACTGGTCTTGCCAATAAAAGGCTCTTGTAAAGATTTGATCAATACTCAGGCGCCGCTAACACAGACAACAGCAATTTTTTTTACACTTTTTTCTTGCACACAAATGGAAGTGTAGCTATATGTAGCCATCATAACCTGCTTTTGTTTGTTTCTTTGTGTCACAGATTTGATCCGGATAAACTGCAGTATGATTGATCATGCTCTAATGCCTTATCTCTGTGAGCATGTGCCCCCAGTGCAGGTCTACGCTGTAAAATTCCACAGAGAAAATAAAGCAAGCTCAGGGAAGAGGGACAGATGCTTTCCCATATATGGAGATCTAGCCTATGGAGATGAAAAAAACAACAGTTTTTCACTAATAATCTTATTAAGAAAAACTTGATCTATACATTTCCGCCACTATGATGCCAGAGTGTTGCTATGTGTTCTGTCACACCTTCCATGTCTCTATGATATTCTGGTCTCTCAGGTCCCTCCTCCAATGAACTGTACAGGATTTCACCCGTGCCATTTTCCACCAATCAAAATGTAATAAATATAATAATTAAATTATAATTAAATAATTTACCCATTTTTATTGTCTGCCAGTCAAAATAATTCATTAAATACATTAACAAATAATAAGAATGAAAATTATTATTATAATTATTAACAAACTGCTCATTTACATAAAACAACAACTATCGGTGAGTTCATGTCAACCTGCCGCTTCAGATCCTCTTCAGGATCCAGTTACAGGTCTAAAGGAGTCAAAATGGCTTCAGCTACCTTCTTGCCGTATTTGGGACACTCACTTGTGCTTGTACATTATTGATGCTTACATTTGGTTTCCCTCCAAAAATAAAGAGCAATGTCTCCCTCCCTTCCTTTCTCTCTCTCTCACTGTATGGGAGGTAGTGATAAGGGTGAGCTCCTTTAAAAGGCATGTATTATTCCTCCTGGTCACACAGGCTTTTACATGCGTGCTTGTGAAAGTGCCCACAGCTGTCCAATGAAAAGGGTGACAGGTATTTATCAAACACAATAGGCAGCCTTCCTTTCCAGACGGATGCGTAGATGGACGAACAAATAAACAGATATTCTCGAGTGTCAAAATCAATGAGAATGACTGGCGTCTCCCCTACATTCACTCTTTTTGGCTGATGTCTTTTTCACAGCTGAAGAAATGTTTTGTGTCAGTGCAACTACAATCATGGAATAAGGTTTAGTTGTAAAACATGGTGAAAAAACACTAGCACAATTTGTAGTCTAAAGCAGAAACAGCTATGTGTCGGCTATAACTATTACTTTTGACATTAGTTTCTTAGTAATCTATGTAAGGAGAGCAACAATTTAAGAGGCTAAGAACTTTTACAAAGTCTTGATTTTGTTTTTGGGGGTTATTAAAACAATTTTCATGCTTGAACAGGTTATTTTTCACATTGTTGCAGCACCTCTCTTTTCTCATTGTGTCAATAACTATGTTTCCATCATCCTGTTTTTATGCGTATTTTGAAGTGTCGCAACAAAAACGAGTGGGGGGGGGGGCACTAATTCGCAAAAAAGTTTTTACGCTCGCTTGAGGTGTTTTTGACTTATGCAAAAAAAATCTAATGCAAATCATGGGAGATGGAAAAGCATATGCTGAATAAATTCTGACGTAGCGAACATTAAACCCAGGTGACTAATCGACTGTTTCCGCTGATGGTGTTTTATTTACTGTTGGTTACTAGGCTACCAATACCAACGTCACCCGCTCAAACAACTTGACGGAAAAGCACCTAATTCGCATTTGTTTGTTTTGCAAACTTTGAAAAGATTCATTTCACATTTGGATGGAAACCCAGCTAGTAACACTGTATAGTTCCGGTCTCAATGAAGCCCCTCCTTCCGAAAAGCGCAATGTGCTCTGATTGGTTGGCTGGACCAGTGTGTTGCGATTGGTCAACTGTTTTGAGTGCCTTTCAAATTGTCACACCCTAATAACTGCTAGATTCAACACTATTAAAGGATTAGTTCACTTCAAAATGAAAATTTCATGATAATTTACTCACCCCCATGCCATCCAAGATTCTTCAGTGGAAAAGAAATTAAGTTTTTTGAGGAAAACATTTCAAGATTTTTCTCCATATAATGGAACTTCAATGGAAACCAAAATGTTGAAGATTCAAATCAATGCAGTTTCAAAGGGCTTCAGAGGCTCTGCACGATCCCAACTGAGGAATAGGGTCTTATCTAACGAAACCATCTGTCATTTTCTAAAAAATATAAAAATGTATATACTTTTAAGCTAAATTGCTCATCTTGCGCTGCTCTTCGACACACCACGGATTGCGCAATCACGTCGGAAAGGTCACGCTAGATAGGAAGGCAGAAGTACCGCCCCCGTGTTTACAAAGCGCTCGTGCGAAGACTAATACAAACATCCTTTAGCAAAAAAAAGGTTAAACAACAATGTTGCCGATTTTAAAGTTGGAGATGGAGGTTTTTTTGTAAAGGGCGTTTGTATTAGTTTGTATCCGCCTACATACAGCATGACCTTTCCGACATGATTGCGCAATCCATGGCACGTCGCAGAGCAACGCAAGATGAGCAATTTAGGTTAAAAAATATATAAAGGTTTCTTTTTTTTTAGAAAATGACAGATGGTTTCGTTAGATAAGACCCTATTCCTCGCTTCGCGCAGAGCCTCTGAAGCCCTTCGAAGCGCTTTGAAACTGCATTGATTAGGACCTTCAACCCGTTGGTTGCAATTGAAGTACATTATGGGAAGAAAAATCCTGGAATTTCTTTATTTCTTTAAAAATCCTTAATTTATTTTTCAGCTGAAGAAAGAAAGACACGAACATCTTGGATGAGATGGGGGTGAGTAAATTATCAGGAAATTTTCATTTGAAAGTGAACAAATCCTTTAACGCAACTCAACCACGCCTCATCGCTTTTTTGCATATCCCTTGGGCGGGAATTATTTGAATGAGGGATATTGTGATACGTTCCGCGAGAAAACTTAATCCAGAACTGGCTCTCTTGTAGTCTTATATTTGGCGTTGTATGAAAAACATTACAGCAAATACAAAAATATTAATGACTGTTTGAAAACATATGTAAATATTGTCGCTGAAAGTTCTGTACTGCTGTATTTCAGGTTTTCCATTAGCGCCACCTACTGTCAGAGAGTGAATTTGCATTTTTATTCAGCCCATCTGCTTTTTTTCCACATTGGTCGGAACAGACAAATCGCATTTTTATTACTGTGAACAGGCCTTTATGCCAGAAACATACTTCACACAAGTACTGAAATGCAGCTGTGTGTGGACAGACATTTTGAACAGACAAGTGAGAATGATAAAATGAACATTAATGCTTTTAACAGACAAATCTCATGCCGAACATTTTTGTTGGTGTTAACAGGCCTTTCGAACAGAAACATACTTCACACAATTACTGAAACACAGCCAGGAGCAGTTGGACAGCGCACATTCTTGCTTACGGTTATGAATTGCCTTGTGCCACATTTTGCAATGCAACTACGAGCAAAGCTGACCTTTGCGTGGCTGGAAGCTAATAATTGAATGCAAGTACACCCACTGTCCAAGCTTTCATGGCTGCATGCCTTACATTTACATTTAGGTACTTGGCAGATACTTTTCAAGGTATACATTTGATCAGTTCTTGTATTTCCTGAGAATTGAAACCATGGCTTTGGCATTACAATTGCTCTACTGTTTGATCATTGAACATGCCCTATATATGAATGACATGTTTTCCTTGTTGTAGTATTACTTACTGAATAGTTAACATGACATTTCTATGTTTTATTCACAAGACAGGCATTCTTCCAGACTGTCTGAACATTTTATCCCTGAGATTATAGTGGGTGTGGGCCCCTCAAAGCGGAGGAAGGGCCAGACACATGCTGTCAGGTGGATCCTCAAAACCTGCTGGTATTGTGACAGCTGAATTCCTGACAAGCTTTATCGCTCTATCACACACACACACACACACACACACACACACACACACACACACACACACACACACACACACACACACACACACACACACACACACACACACACACACACACACACACACACACACACACACACACACACACACACTTTCTCTCTCTCTCTCTCATTTTCTCATTCTTAAAAGTTAAGCCAGGGTAATCTACTCCTACCACAAACCTACATAAAACCTTGTGATGCTGTGCTCTTCATAGGAGAACATTACATTACATCTCAAATAATCAAATAATACTCATGAAATGACATGCTTGAAATTATTCTGTGCAGATGAAATGTCACAACTATTTCAAGCTCTCATTAAAATCAATCATGAGCATACCTGGAAATTTGATTGCATAAATATGGTATTTCACCAAAAAGTTTCTGACAGAACACATGTGACTTGTTAACAAGTCACTGCTTATTATAACTTTATAGGTCAAACAATACAAAAAATATTAAAAATTAATGAAAAGAGGGGGGGGGGGGGGTGATTTAGCTGAACAAACACTTCAAATATAAGTATTAGCCATATTACTATGTGACGGGTTAACTGTGGCAATATTACTGTATAGTTCGATTTGATGCATTTGATGACATTTGACATCAACAAAAAGTATGAGAAACAATTATTGTGTGCTTGTTTGAGTGTGAGTTAAAGGCCAAGGGCTGCATGATTAAACGCAGTTAAACCTAAATCGCAATTTGGCTTAGTCAATGTAATCACAAAGGCTGCGATTTTTAATTGAATAAGTATATGTGCAGCATGTTTCATGGAAAGGTGCAGCACTGTGATCAGTGAGGAATGATTAGATCGCTGTAAATGCTGCTTCATCTCCGCAGCGCTCTGAGTTTGTCACTTTATAACTTTAAAAAGCAAAGCATGCCAAACATCTTTACAAACTTCCAACAAACATTTAATGAAGTTTTACTCCAAACTCACTTTATAATGTCAGTTGAGTGATTGAAATAACTTCCTTTTGTGATCTGAATTGGCTTCAAATCACAGAATGAGGCAGAAATTATGTTGTTTTATAGTATTCCATAAAGTGTCGATTAGCATTTCATTATAAATATACTTTATTCTTATGAAAATACCCGAGATATCAAAAAGAACACAGATAAACCATATACTGTCCCACGCTTATTGTCTTCATGTTTCATCAGTCAAAACGTCTGTATCTGCATTTTTTTCTGCTACAGTGATGGCTTTGTTCATATAAGGGATTTCCTGGGAATGTCATACGTTTTATTACTTCTAGGAGTCTCACTTGTGGACTTTCTGCACAAGGGCGCCCCCGGGTTTTGAGTATGAATGAAAAAGACATTACACTCAATAAAGCTCAAATCACCCTATTTTGGGTAAAATTGTAGGAAAAATAATACTTCTCTCTAAAAGAAATGTGTAAACATATGCAACACCATACGTTTTTCTCCAGTGCAGAGAAGTGTACAAGAGATTTTTTTTTCTTCTGTCAGTGGATGCATAAGATTTCCTTATTACAATTGTAATATTTCTTATTTTGTTTAATATTTTTATTTAGTAATAATAACAATTAGTAATAATTGATAAATAAAAAAAACTTTTTTTGGACAAATTGTACAGCCACAGCAAACCTGGTGTTCTTTTTAATTTTCCAAGGGAACACTCCCATAATCCCTATGCAGTTGCCTCTATGCCATTTCCTCAGCTAGTTGAGCGAGTTAGAAAATTATGCAGTATTTTCAAATGCTCAACAAAAACACAGTACAGTACATACACATAAACATAAACATACACATACACATAATTAACAATGTTCAGCAAGAGGTGCTATGTTCCTGCAGTCCGCCATTTTCAGCAAATAAAGAAAATGTTTGTCTTGTTGTGTTTGCACTTTGGTTGTATGGTTTGTATTACCTACTGACCTCAAACTTTTGAACGGTAGTGTTTACAGTATAATAAATACAAACATGTAAACCAAGTAACAAAAGATGCATGCTTGGAATTATGACTTTGTAACTGAGAAACATATTAGTTCCAAAACTTCTCTTAAAAGCGAACTTGTTCTATTGTGGCCTTATGAATGTGCAGATGATGGATAAGGCCCTTGCATGAGGAGTAATGAGGATATACAGACTTAGAGACTGGCAGTTAGAGAAAGAGGAAAGCAAAGAGAGAGACAGAGTGAGAGAGAGACATGGCCAATCATACCTAAGGACCTGCAGCTCTTCTTCAGAGTTCTGTAACTCATCACTCAGTCTCCTCCAACGCAGCAGAGCTTTTAACTGTCTCTGCTCCTCAGCCTCTCTACAACCCAACTTAGAAAGACAGGGGAAAAACGAGAACAAAAGAAATCAACTGCATATTAAGAGAGTCTAAACATTTTATTATTTATTTATTACAAATTCTGAACCCCTAGCGTCATCAAATGGAACTAACGATTGTTTTCAAAAACAGGTTTCCCCGAATACTCCCCCATCAGCCATTGGTCAGACAAACAAATAGCCCCGCCCCTAACTCACGGCATCGTTTAAGCCAGCGCGTCTGTTTGTCTGGTTGTTCAGGATGCTCCAACAAATGAGCAACGTTTTGATAGCCCCAGAGAGCCGGACTGTTTATACTCTAGCTTTTCTCTGTAGAGCTGCTTTGAAAATCTGTATTGTATAAAGTGCTATATAAATAAAGGTGACTTGACTCCAGGGAAATCAATCTATAAATGACCAACTGATAGCGGCCTCTGCATATTAAACTGGGATAAGAGAAAGTCATTGAATGAAATTACACACTTCAGCTTTAAATGCTGCCTGTTGAAAGACATATTGGAAACATTCCATTAGCACAACATTATATTTCTATTCAGAACTGTTAAACACAGATTATAAATATATTCTGAATGAAGCAAAGTCACACTCCACAAGCTTGAGTTTGTGACTCATTATTGACTATCTCAGTCATTACAGGATGTGAAGTCTTCCAGTAAATGCAGAAAATGCTATTTAATTTCAAACTCTTTTTACACTTTGACCACTCAGCATGTGCTCTAATAGGTGTGTAATGAATTTTGGTAAACATGCTGCATTTAAGATTTTTTGGTGCTATATTGAGAGGCAAAAGTGGGGAAAAATGGGTGACCCAATACTCAATCTTAGATTGGCCACACGTAAGCGGTCAAAGATTCAACTTTATCGTGATACCTTCTGAACGTGGCTCCAAAACACATCCTCTAAATAAGTGGCAAAACCCTCGCTGATCCATTCTTCCGTCCAATCCCGTGCACCAATGGCCAGCCCGAACCAGGAATGGGCGATTTCGTGGCACAATCTTGCCCCGCAGAGGTTCCTCTCACCCGTTAGCACGCTTTGAGACAGGAACACGATATGTGGACTAGAAAACAAGAGAAATCAAGAGAAAGACTTATTTTAGCATTTAAAAGGGGAAGAAGCTTAAAAACAGACTAGGATTAGACGCCATGGTTGTACTGTATTTGGTCTACTAACAAATCATTGGTTATAATGTTACTGCGGGTGCTGAGAGCTCAGTGCTCTGTCTTCAGCTCTGATCTAGTTATAACATGTTATAAAACTCAGCCACCCTGAAAGAACATCAAAGTGTGGGATTTTCTCTGCCATAGACATACTGTCGTTAAGGAGGTGGAGCTCTCAGCCAAAATGAGGCCTGTTTGCTGCCAGTGGATTTCAGAGTAGCCACCCGTGCCGCACCCTTCACCAAACAATCCGGGTGCATTTGCTAATAGCAGCAAATTACAAGACGTATAACCGTCATCAGATGTTACTTGGAAAAGTTCCACTGTGAAATGTGCTGAACGACAACAGTGTAAGCTGGAAAAAATGTCCACTGTAAGATAAGGCTCCTTCAATTGTGTAAGAAAAAAAACAACCTCAGGATTCAGACTGCACATAAAACCGAATGAAATATGGTATTGTTTGCCTCCTCACCCGAAATTACCTTGAGTGACCTTTTCAACCAGATAGCCTTGTGTTTCGTACAGCAAATGGGCTGTTATCAAGACCATGTTCCAAACAAAGTTCCTACGAGTCAGGAAAAACAAACCCGTTTCTTTTGTGTCCTAAGGCTTTGGCTTGGCCACATAATGGTTTTCAAATGTGACACATACCATCGTAGATAGCCGCAAGCGTTTTTCCCCTCACAAAATGAACCTGATAAAATAATCTAAGAGTTTTATGAATGCCTTTTTACCTTTTCAGCCAGACGTTCACCTTGCCTGGGTCTGGAAAGAGTTCTTTTTCTTCCCCACTGTTGCTTTCCTTACACAGTGACCACAGCGACAAGCAGGAAATCAATAAAAAAGGTTGGCCTTGACTCTTAAGTTGAAGGTGGCAGGCATGCCTTTCATTCACACTGTTATGGTTCCCTGAAGTCATCGATATGTTATTTTAGCGGGATTCTGTGTGCCCAAACAGTTCTCTCTAAATTAGAGCTCAGGGACTGGGGAAAAAAAACAGTTTCTGGATATAGATAACAGAAAATGCCCAATGCTGTTAAGGAGCAGTAGTCAACAACAGAAGCTTGTTCTTTAAAAGGTGGACACTGTTCAAATGCCAGAAAAAGGGATTTCTCTTAGCCTGACGTTGTCATACTCAATTCTAGTCAGAATATGAGTCTGAAACTGCTCCGTTGGGCTGTGATTATGGGGCGTGTTTCAACCGAACCAGGAAAGACCTCAATTGGATAGACCTACAACCAATCAGAGCAACGGAGCGATGCATAATGTTAGTTGTCAAATGTCAACAGAACTCAACTGCACACAGTGTTGCCAAGTCTGCGGTTTTATCGCGGGACATATTTCCATGTCCGCGGGTTGAAGCGACTCCAATTATGTGATATTTAGACCCAGGAACCCAGGCAACCCTGCCAAAAAACCACACATTTTACCCCCCAAGCGCCATTTTTTCCCCGCGGAAAGCTATTGGGCTTGTTTTGAGTAGCAATTGGACGGGTTTTGTTGTGAAAACTTGGCAACCCTGTGCATGCACGCTGGAAGAAGTGAGTGTAAACAATGTTTTCCGGTGTTGTAAAAAATAATTTAAGGATACACGGGGTACTTACCAACACGATCATCATTTCTGAGAGAAATAGTAAAGGTGGATGCACATTTGAACAAATTCTCCGTTTAGGATTAGAACAAAGCAACCCAAGCGCTCTTTGGTGACGTGGATGCTTACATTACTGTTGATCATCTGTCCATCATCGTATAAAGCCCGCCCTGACAATTTGATTGGTCCGAATAGCTTCTGTTCGGGCATAGTTATTCCACAACGGATCAAGTCCAGACCGAACTTCCCGAACTAAAATTTTGTGGGCGGGGCTAAGTTCGGCTGGCATCCAGGCTAGATTTCTCTAGTAGCTAGAGAACCTTTCCTTCAGATGTGGAGCACTAGAGTCTGTTCACTGACCATCTGATGAATAATTCTCACAAAACGAGAAAACAGTTTCCAAATATAGGAAGCTGTATAGATAGATAGATAGATAGATAGATAGATAGATAGATAGATAGATAGATAGATAGATAGATAGATAGATAGATAGATAGATAGATAGATAGATAGATAGATAGATAGATAGATAGATAGATAGATAGATAGATAGATAGATAGATAGATAGATAATAGATAGATAATTATATTCATTACTCGCAGACTGATATATTTAAAATGTTTATTTCTTTTAATTTTGATGATTATAACTGACAACTAAGGAAAATCCCAAATTCAGTATCTCTTTGAATTAGAATATTACTTAAGACCAATACAAAGAAAGGATTTTTTAGAAAACTTGGCCAACTGAAAAGTATGAACATGTAAAGTATGAGAATGTACAGCACTCAATACTTAGTTGGGGCTCCTTTTGCCTGAATTACTGCAGCAATGTGGCGTGGCATGGAGTCGATCAGTCTGTGGCACTGCTCAGGTGTTATGAGAGCCCAGGTTGCTCTGATAGTGGCCTTCAGCTCTTCTGCATTGTTGGGTCTGGCATATTGCATCTTCCTCTTCACAATACCCCATATATTTTCTATGTGGTTAAGGTCAGGCGAGTTTGCTGGCCAATTAAGAACAGGGATACCATGTTCCTTAAACCAGGTACTGGTTGCTTTGGCACTGTGTACAGGTACAAAGTCCTGTTGGAAAATTAAATCTGCATCTCCATAAAGTTGGTCAGCAGCATGAAGTGCTCTATAACTTCCTGGAATATGGCTGCGTTGACCTTGGACCTCAGAAAACACAGTGGACCAACACCAGCAGATGACATGGCACCCCAAACCATCACTGACTGTGGAAACTTTACACTGGACCTCAAGCAACGTGGATCGTGTGCCTCTCCTCTCTTCCTCCAGACTCTGGGACCCTGATTTCCAAAGGAAATGCAAAATTTACTTTCATCAGAGAACATAACTTTGGACCACTCAGCAGCAGTCCAGTCCTTTTTGTTTTTAGCCCAGGCGAGACGCTTCTGACGCTGTCTGTTGTTCAAGAGTGGCTTGACACAAGGAATGCGACAGCTGAAACCCATGTCTTGCATACGTCTGTGCGTAGTGGTTCTTGAAGCACTGACTCCAGCTGCAGTCAACTCTTTGTGAATCTCCCCCACATTTTTGAATGGGTTTTGTTTCTAAATCCTCTCCAGGGTGCAGTTATCCCTATTGCTTGTACACTTTTTTCTACCACATCTTTTCCTTCCCTTCGCCTCTCTATTAATGTGCTTGGACACAGAGCTCTATGAACAGCCAGCCTCTTTTGCAATGACCTTTTGTGTCTTGCCCTCCTTGTGCAAGGTGTCAATGGTCGTCTTTTGGACAGTCAAGTCAGTAGTCTTCCCCATGATTGTGTAGCCTACAGAACTAGACTGAGAGACCATTTAAAGGCCTTTGCAGGTGTTTTGAGTTAATTAGCTGATTAGAGTGTGGCACAAGGTGTCTTCAATATTGAACCTTTTCACAATATTCAAATTTTCTGAGATACTGAAATTGGGATTTTCCTTAGTTGTCAGTTATAATCATCAAAATTAAAAGAAATAAACATTTGAAATATATCAGTCTATGTGTAATAAATCAAATTTTTGATGATATTCTAATTATATGACCAGCACCTGTAGATAGATAGATAGATAGATAGATAGATAGATAGATAGATAGATAGATGGATAGATATCTGTACTAAAAGATTGAAGAATCACATCCTTTCATCCAAGAACAGGATATCACCACTTGCCCTGTAATTACCAGAGGAAACACGGAAAATGGAATGTATTGGTTCAGATTTCAAACATGGCAAAATCATCGTCATACACTCTACATGGAATGTCAGTTACGGAGGAGAAGGAAAACTAGGTGGGAACTATGAAGGTATTTTTGGTGCAAAACAACTGAACACGCGTGAATGTGGAATTTGTAGCTGTAATAAATTTGAAGTCACAGAGAAAAATATTTTAAGAATTGTAAACTTGTAGTCTTTTTTTCTCACTTACAAACACAACGCAACAGTTACACCTTCACACATCCTTCACTTTTGGTCTGCGTTTGAGACTCGTAGCAGCAGATTCAAGCAGTTGTAGTGATTGGACTTGTGATTGTGTTAGAAAAATATCCAAGAAAATAAATACATTTGTGACCAAATATTCTACAAGTGTGCAACTCTCATTGCATGGATTCACATATTAATTTGCGGATATGCAAAATTTGTCTGTGACTTCACATTTTTGATACGGGTGTGTGAATGCGTTTTGCACCATATTTACTGCAGCAACTGTAGCAAAAATGTGAGCGTATGAGTTTCTTCACGTGTGATTTGTAGAATAAGATTTGTGCACCTGCAGTGAAGAATGTGTGAAGGTGTAACTGTTGCGTTGTGTTTGTAAGTGAGAAAAAAAGTCTACAAGTTTACAATTCCTAAAATATTTTTCTCTGTGACTTCAAATTTATTGATACACATGTGTGGATATGATCTACAGCTACAAATTCCACTCACGCGTGTTCTCACAATGTTGCACCAAAAATGCCTTCATACAAATCATTCCCCCTACATTAAGCCTCATTATGTTTATTTGTACCCTGCCTAAATACATTTTATTTTTTCCAGTAAAAATATCTAAACATACAAGATAACAAGATAAATTTACTTGAGAAGCAAAATTGCTTAAAAGGGACAATTCACAGATAAATTAAGTTTGTCGTCATTTACTCACCCTCATGTCATTCCAAACCTGTATGACTTTGAAACACAAAAAAAATATTGGACCCCATTGACTTTTATTGTATGGACCAAAATAAATAAATAAATAAAATAGTCATTATTCATATTATTGATATAAGATATTGACTTTAAAGGTGGGCTAAGTGTTATTTAAAAAATGCTTTATAAAAGTGTCTCGGGCCGAGGACCAAAACAAACTTGTAGCTAATCAGCAGTAAGGGGCGTGTTTACTAATGATGGGGAGAAGAGAGCGCTCAGTGCACGTCATTATTCAAAATACACGACACAGGACGGACATTAGCCGAGCGACGACAGAAAGAGAGAGAGATGGCATATAAAAAACACATGTGGAAAATGTCTATGGAACAAAAGAAGGCTTACGATCAGGCAAGAAGTATCAGCTTTCCAGCCCTGGAGAGAGAACTAGGAGTGCTAAGGCCAGCAATCGGACGCCAAGATTGCTTTATTTCTTCTCGATCTGCGGGTAACATTGGTTTTGTTTTGTTTCACAGAACTAATATATGCTGGCTTTTACTTTAATATGCTCATGTGTCATGTTCGCTTGTTTGTCCATTTCCAATCGTATTGTCGTTCACTTCAGCGATGATAAAGACCCATTCATTTCCACACCGTATAAGCCTGGAGCATCTAAACATCCTTGCTGTCTGTTTATAGCATCAACTCCCAAGTGTGTCCGAAAAGTAAGATAATAAACTCCTTATATATGTTTGTTTCCTTTGGTTCCTCTTTTCTTGATCAATATAACCCTCTAATCTTGTCATAATTGTAATATCTTCGTTAGTTGGTCGTGCTCGTGCTATCGAGTTGCTCATGAGAACTGTTTGTGTTTATTGGGATGTAAGGGATGACTTTTTCATTGAACATTCGGCCTGGATAACCATGTTAACACACATTGCTTTCACTTATTGATGACATCATACCCTCGGCCGGCTGGCACAGCAGATTCTGCCATAGTCGTTGCCTGGGTTACGTATGTGTGGGGCGGAGCTATCAAAATAGGGGCGAGAGCAAGACCCTTTTGGGGTAGGGGTGTGTTTGTTTTGGTGATTTGAAATATCAACATCGGTTACCAGAAAGCACTTACCCCACCTTTAAGAGAGTTAAAGACTGTCTAACAAATTAAGTAACAAATATATTTAAAATATTTTATCAAGGAGGGTAAAGAAAATACACTTAATTCAAGCTAAACTCACCTAAAGGATTATTAGGAACACCAAACTAATACTGTGTTTGACCCCCTTTCGCCTTCAGAACTGCCTTAATTCTACGTGGCATTGATTCAACAAGGTGCTGAAAGCATTCTTTAGAAATGTTGGCCCATACTGATAGGATATCAATCTTGCATCTTGCAGTTGATGGAGATTTGTGGGATGCACATCCAGGGCACGAAGCTTCCGTTCCACCACATCCCAAAGATGCTCTATTGGGTTGAGATCTGGTGACAGTGGGGGCCATTTTAGTACAGTGAACTCATTGTCATGTTCAAGAAACCAATTTGAAATGATTCGAGCTTTGTGACATGGTGCATTATCCTGCTGGAAGTGGCCATCAGAGGATGGGTACATGGTGGTCATAAAGGGATGGACATGGTCAGAAACAATACTCAGGTAGGCCGTGGCATTTAAACTATGCCGTATTGGCACTAAGGGGCCTAAAGTGTGCCAAGAAAACATCCCCCACACCATTACACCACCACCACCAGCCTGCACAGTGGTAACAAGGCATGATGGATCCATGTTTTCATTCTGTTTACGCCAAATTCTGACTCTACCATCTGAATGTCTCAACAGAAATCGAGACTCATCAGACCAGGCAACATTTTTCCAGTCTTCAACTGTCCATTTTTGGTGAGCTTGTGCAAATTGTAGCCTCTTTTACCTATTTTAAGTGGAGATGAGCGGTACCCGGTGGGGTCTTCTGCTGCTGTAGCCCATCCGCCTCAAGGTTGTGCGTGTTGTGGCTTCACAAATGCTTTGCTGCATACCTCGGTTGTAACGAGTGGTTATTTCAGTCAAAGTTGCTCTTCTATCAGCTTGAATCAGTCGGCCCATTCTCCTCTGACCTCTAGCATCAACAAGGCATTTTCGCCCACAGGACTGCCGCATACTGGATGTTTTTCCCTTTTCACACAATTCTTTGTAAACCCTAGAAATGGTTCTGCGTGAAAATCCCAGTAACTGAGCAGATTGTGAATTACTCAGACCGGCCCGTCTGGCACCAACCATGCCACGCTCAAAATTGCTTAAATCACCTTTCTTTCCCATTCTGACATTCAGTTTGGAGTTCAGGAGATTGTCTTGACCAGGACCACACCCCTAAATGCATTGAAGCAACTGCCATGTGATTGGTTGTTTAGATAATTGCCTTAATGAGAAATTGAACAGGTGTTCCTAATAATCCTTTAGGTGAATGTATATTTTCTGAAAACAAGTTTTTTTTTTTTTGTTTTTTTTTTACTTGTTTACATTTTTACTTGTTTAGTTCTAGGGGAATACATCTGACCTAATAAAAGTCTAATCTTTCCAATGACCTTATTGAGGACAAAACCAGTAGGCCAAAAGTTGTCATACATGGAAATGAGATAATGTAACCAATGACTCCCGCACATGTGTTTCAACAGCTGTAGCTATTGTCTGTTATTTTGCAGTGTTGCTGAAGCAAGATCTCATAACTGCCCCGTATCCTTCCTTTAGTGAACTGGAGGAAGGCCTCCAAGAACTTTAAGCAGAAGTGGTGATGCCTGGAACATCATTTTTACTTTGACCCCTATTGTTTTTAATAACAAATAACCTACTCAAGCTAAGGTGTTACACAACTAGGCATGTGATATTTAAGCCCTTTTTTGCATGCAACTCAAATTTGCTTGAACAGACTTTTAAACAAAGTTTAAAAGCACCCGACAAGTCAATAAGTGGGCTTATATGCACTTGAAAAAGTTCAATTTCAATCAGACTAATGCAAGAATTTCATGTAGACACTTTAGTAAAAACTATGCTAGTATGTTTTTTTCAAAGTCACACAAAATCACACTCATCTTCATCTAGTACAGTACAATAATTTTTTAGAAGTCATAAATAAAGCAAAGATAATTGGCATTAGTTTTTTACAAGAAAATACCATTTCGGTCTTTATCCTTCAAAATATCACATCCAAATTAAAGTGTTACTTGATGTTTCTTTGTAGTTATTCATAAAATTTACTAGCAATTTCTGAGTGAAAATTGTAAGTATGAATACATGTTAATTGAACTATATTGGTTATGTTGGCGGAAGTTAGCCTATTTTCCATCGGTCTTCGTACACAATGTAACTAGAGAAGAGTCAAGTTTTAAATAGGAAAAATATTGAAAGTCTTTTGTCATTTTTCAGCGAGATGCTAACGGTCTAATCAGAGTCAATGATCCATGCTAAGCTATGCTCAAAGTTCTAATGCCGATCCGGAGATCGGCTGAATGGATTCGAAAACGGCAAAACTCAACAGTTATTTTCAAACAAAAGTGAAATGGTCCTTTAAGGCAGCAAAACCCACTGTAGTGCAATAACTACACATGTAAACATACATAAAACAGACATAAAATATTGGTTACAGACATAAAACATTGGTATTCAATGTGCTTCAGACTCTTGAAAAGCCGAAAAGTTAAGAACACTTTTAAACTACATCATACAGGGATAGAAAAGCACTAAAGGGCACCAGCCTCCAAAAATGCCTAGTTATGTCCCTGAACTCAGATCATTCACCACTAGGCAATGACCAACTCCCATTGAGAAGTGTATGAGCTAGTGCCATTTCAGACATTCAGAGCCATCTTTATCTTCACCCACCGTCTCCTCAAAGTGGCTCCATATTGTGCTGCCTGCGCTCATTCTTTCTCTTTGTCTCTTATTTAATTTCCCACTATTCTCAGTCTCATCACACAAGCTTATTATAGATGGAAAACCCTGGAAGAACCTCGCAGAACAAACCTGATCTACCACAGTCCCTTTTCTTCCTGCCTTTAATGGGTGGTATTCCCGTCTAGACTGTAGATTAAGTTGTGGAGCTGCAAAATGAGGTGTGATTCTCTCTTTAGGCCCTGTGGGGCTCCTTTTGCATGCCAGACCTTTTTAGGACAGATCACATTGTCAAACATGAAAATCCTGGGAAGAAATACCCACACACAGAGGCCGCTGCAGTGGCAAGACTATCAGGATTTGTGGCGTACGCTCCGTGAAGCAAACGCAGCCAAACTGCAGATCACCACAACAATGCAATCCATATGTAGACGTTCTACCTACCACACGAGTGGGAGATCTGGAAAATAGACCCATGCTCGAAACGCTGCCGATGTTTATCGCCGAGTGCCTCATGGCACCATTTTAACTTGATTGCTCCACATTAACGTTACAGAGGATTACTGAAGAGTGTGCGTAAACCGAGCCGGAGGCGCTCATCAGCGCCAGAAAGACCATCCGGACTGAGAAGCAGCAGCAGATGTTTATGCAAAGCTTACAGTGTGCAAGGCCCCATTATTTGAGCTTCCTTCCAACGTTCAAAGCTATCTTACGAGTGAAGTCATTGGTTGAGAATGCAGATTTCTGGCATGTGTGGAATGCAGGACACTGAAAAAAGCGAACAAAAATCAAACTTGACCCTGTTTACTTTCTTAATACAAAATGTTTGTCTTTGTCATTTTGCATGAAAATATAACTATAATAACACTGAAACAATTTTCCTTTTCAACTGATGTCATCGATCCAGTCATCAACTGATGTTTCACCAAGATATGTCTTTATGTTTTATTTCACTCAGAAATGCATCCGATTACACAACTAAAACCCTGCAAACCAGGGTTATTATAGTTGACAACAAAAAAAAAAACACACAAAAAAAAACCCATTTCTGTTACTTGAAATAAAATAAATGTTAACTAAAAAAATGCATACAAATAAAATAAATTAAAATAAGAAAAATACAAAGATATATATATATATAATGATAAAATAACACTGGAAAAATATTTTAGAAAGTTAATGTGAATGATTTTGGCTGTAAAAAAAAACAAAAAAAAAACAGCACAATTCTTCAGTAGAAGTGCTAACATAAATCTTTTTGTCAGGAATTTATTCAGACTTTTCCACAAAAAATGTGATGTAAAAAAGCTAAACAAATAATCAACGAATGGTCTATTCACACCAGGGTTGAACATGAAGCACCTTTCAACTGACTGCCATTCGGCTATCAGAAGAACAGAATGCATGTTCAACACAAAAAAATAAAAGTTATTTTTGACTTAATCACCAATGGTCAACAGCAAAATCCCGTAAATAAAGTAAGATCAAATACATAAAGTGTTTTTGTATTATTTAATGTAATATTTCATTTAAATAATAATACTAATATATTTTAGTGTGCTCTCAAATGTGTACAGACACAAGAGTCTACATAAAAGGAAGGCTATATTATGACTTTAGATGGGGTAACCAGAGTGTCAATTGCTTTTGCGTATCTCTCTCCAGCTTTAATTCTGACTCCCCTGGTAGGATAATTAGCTTGAATCTAGCAATAACACCCTCTCCTAGTCTGCAACAGACTTCTAAAGATTCTGTGTGCTTAGATTTGTTATATTTGTGTCTGGTCGGAGGTCTGGGGGAAGAAAAGCAGCTTTCTTGGCCCGGAGAATCAGATTAAACGCAATGGCAGGCGCTATTACAGTGTCATCAAGTGATTCAGTATACACATAGCAGGGACATCTGCCCAGTCTTTGAATGGGCTCATCCATTCTGGATTTTTGTGCGGTAGATGCTCCTCCAGGGATGATGGGTAATGCCTCCCCACCTCACACTTTGCTCTAGTTTACCAGCCTCTACCGCCACTCCTACTGCCTTAAATCAGCCCCAGGGCCAAATAAACTCTCTCCATGCCATACAGATTTGATTCATTTAGACACACGTTCTGTCCCACACAGCAATATCCATTTGTTTTCTTATATAGCTCTCCATTTACAGTGGAGAATATGAGTCTGGTCTGAAACTGGAGCGAGAGGCTCCATCCACACCAACGAAGACAGTTTTTTGGAATCATCCTGTCAATGAAGACGTGGCGGATAAAAAGGGGTATGACTCAGGCTGGACTTGCAGCATGAGACCGATAAAGCAAGGAAGCAAGGAAGCATGGACCCCTGAAAACAACGCAGGAATGTAGTACTAATAACAACCTGCTTTCTAAATCGGATGCTGCTTATTTACATTTAAAGAAAGACGAGGGGATTTGCAGCACTCATGGATCCAGGCGGGGAGATCAGGAAAGTGAAAAAGCACCTAATGAATTCAAAACAGCCTAATAAAGACAAAAATCTAGAAATATGTCTGCCTTTTAAACATGTTTCCCTGTCCTCCAGGTGCAGGCATGCTCTAAATTCTTTCGCTCACGGTGGCTTTTTTGCAAACACAGCCAAAAGGAGGGACAGAAAACCCTCTCTTTGGACTCTCGGCAGAGAAAAACATCTCATCCTTGACAATTTGATTAACAGCCATCTTTCGTGCCAAAGTCCCCCTGGTCTGAAAGATGCTCTCTGTCACACACTTCTTAGGTTACTCAGCAGTCAGAGAGGAGTGAAACAAGAAAGTAAAGCGAGAGAGAGAGAGAGAGAGAGAGAGAGAGAGAGAGAGAGAGAGAGAGAGAGAGAGAGAGAGAGAGAGAGAGAGAGAGAGAGAGAGAACGAGAAGAAAGAGCGAGAGAAAGAAAGGGCTATTTAAGTGGTGTTATCTCAGCCTCCCGAGCTCCTTGGCTAGTCCAGCACATTCCAAAAGCTTCACATCCGTCGTCCACATTACGCTCCGCACCCATGGGACTCCACTTTCCTTTCCCCATATGGGCATATTAAGGCTAAAGGAAGAGCACGTCAGCAAAGAAATGAGTTTGGTATTAGATAGATATTACAATGAGTTAAGTATTTCCTGTAAACACTTAAAAACCTAAAACACCACAAAAAAACCCTACAAACCTGAGCCAGAGTCTCCAATTACAAACCGAAGAAAATGCTGAAAAGTGGCACTACTTCATTGTTTGGGACATTCATGTGTGGCCCAATCAGAAAATCTAATCAGACCTTCCCTTTATGTAAAAAGAAAAATCATATAATTTTTGAATAGGCCCAAACTAATTTCGACAACCAAAGGCAGAGGCAGTCTGATTATAATGAAAGCATTTCAAGCAGCCACAATCTCGCCGACATTAAAATGTGAGCCTACATTTAAATAATGTTTTTGCTTTTTAGATTACCCTCAGTCCACATAACGTCTGTGTTATTCAGAAATCCAAAATCCAATAATTTATTTCATGGTGTTGTAATCTAACATACTCTGGTGAGTCAGAACGTATGAAGGATGATTAATTCGCCCTTAAACATTTTGAATCCCAAATTTGCCGTATGTGGGTGGTGCATATTAATAAAACTGGGAAAAAAAATGTATATTGTTAATCTTTGGAGAGTTTACATAATCATCATAACTGCGCTGAATACCAAAATCACTTTGTCCTACTCTGCGTACTAAAAGTGTGTATGAGCACAGCTCTTGAACAGCAAACACAGCACCTCTGGAAACAAACTTCTTCTTTATTCCTTCTGTGCAATTGCTGACTACCTGTTCAGGTGGTGAAATATGAAGACTAGTTCGCCCCCAGGCTGAAGGTCTCCAACTATCTGGGCAGAACATACCACCTGCTCTTTCCTCCAATAAATAGTCAACCTGAAAAGCATTTTTGTCCCCAAAACTGCTCAAATCCAGATGGAGCACATAATTCACTCATATACAGTGGGATGACAGATGTGTGACAATTTTAACTTTTTTTTGGAATACTTCAGGTTCAATACAAGTGAAGCACAACGAAGGGGATTTGTGGCATACAATTATTTTACCCATAGTAGGTTAATCTGAGGCACTTGTTTGGAAGTGAATGGAGAAAATTGTTGGTGGATTTAAAAGCAGAAATGTAAAGTTAATATATAACCACTTACATTATTGTTTTTTTTCAGTAAAGTTGTAAAGTAAAGCTGTTAAGTTGTTAAAAAATAATAATTTCTACAGTTTTTTAGGTTTGTAAGACTTACATCATGGCAGCAAAATTATACAATTGGATATAACTTAACGCAAAAAAGGTAAGCCATTCCCCACACTAAATTCATGTTAACACACATATCTACAACTCTGGAAAAAATTAAGAGACCACTCCAGGTTCAGAAATCAATGTTAAATGGTCTCTTAATTTTTTCCAGAGCTGTACATCTTGTGGCTATACTCCTAAGACAGGAGTTACGAACTGTCCCAAATGGCACCAAAACACTTGCGGTCTTCCTACGAGTCTGCACATTCATGACGTAACGGCACTTTGACTTTCGGGAAGTTTGCTGCGGAGCTTGCACTAGTGCGGGCTCAGCAAAAGTGCACGTTGAGGGCGCATATCGACCGCAAAGAGGGCGTTCACGAGCACCCTTCTGAATCCTAAAATGAAAAATGGGACACCCATACGGTCTCATGGACTAAACAGACAAGCGGCAGCCATTCTAAATCCACAAGACCAAAAGTGCATATGAAGAGTGCCATTTGCCAAGTATTTTTTAATGTTCATGGATTGGGCCATTCACTTCCATTGTAAGTGCATCAAAAAGGTTTAAATACATTTTTGTGGTATTCAACTTAGTAAAAGCCACATGCCCTGTAAATTGAGCTTAAGTTGTATTGAACCCGGAATATTCCTTTAAACGGTGAAGAGCAAGTGAGATTTTTAAGGCATGTTTCTGCATATCCCACTCTCTCTCTTCCGATGACTCTCCTTGTGTGCCAGTCCAGACCGCCCCAGAGTTCAGACGGCGCTAACAGGCTATATAAGGTCAAATGCTAGTCTCAGCAGCAGAGTAATTGCTAAGTAATTGACCGAGATGAGCTATTTATACAGTGTAAAAGTACACAAAATGCACTTCAAGTAGGTTGGCAATTACTCATGAGAACGTCTGGATACATAATATTGAGCAGGAACATCACAGAATTCCTTTAACCTGTCTCTCTACAAATAATTTACGTGGACATATTTGAATCTCTCCCAAAAGCACTACTGGTGGTGGTGGTGTGTTTGTCTTAACATACAGCAACAATCCATCGATGACTTAATACATACTTAGGCAGCTGCAACAATACAGCTTTGCATTCTACATAAAAGACACCAGTAAATAAAGCTATTACCCACCTACTGTCACTAAACACCTTACATCATTGACATAGAGAAAACAGATTTCATTGTGTTTTCCCACGCTGAGCTGTAGAAGCCCTCAGTTTTGCAGAAAAGCAGCCAATGCCCATATTTGCACATCTGGCACACGAAGCATTCCAACTATGTCCTGCTGTGGCGTAAAAGAGGTGTTAAGGGACAGAAAGTGAGCGCCTTCAAAGTTGAGGAAAGTGCTGTGCCCTTCCTCTGAAGATCGGAAGATACGAGCATCTTGTGTTAACGTCATCACCTTGTAGCCGCCACAACCTAGAAACTTCCCTACGTGATCGGTCAGCAATACACAGGATGGAAGTGTGATGATGTTCCTCGCAGTAATATTTCCTCAAGCTTCAAAAAGCCTGTCATCAGATTCTGGGACTTCACGAATCAGATTCAGAGGAGTCGAGCCAAGAATAACGTCCCGGAGGGATTGCTGTTTTTTTTGCACTGGGACAGCAGTCATTCGGGTATTTGGGAGGAAGCACAGCGCACACTATCAGGCCTGGCCTTTCTTGACTTCTTAATCTTGACTTCCTTCCCTCCAGAGAACCACCAGCAGCACCACTTCTATGTCCAAAGCCCCAGCTGCAAATGAACAAGCATGATATAAAAGCAGATATTGGCTTGGCCCCAAGGATTTGGGCCCACATACTTCCCAATTTTCAGATTAAACAGCTCCTGTCTCTGAAGTGGTTCCAGGAGCGAATGGCTTTTGTTGCTGGAAATAATCCACACATCCTCTCCCACATCCTGGGGGATCGGCATCTCAAAGTGCCCCTCTCCTGGCCCCCGAATGTACTTTGTTGATCACTCTTTTTCGCTCTGATTTGGGCTTCAAGAAAGGCCTGGAAGACTGTACCATTCCCTAGAGAAGGGGCGGCCGGCTGGCTCCTGCTGTGATCCGTTCAGGGCAAAGGACAGGGAGTACAAGTATCCGTTTCTCTTGCACACAGACATATTTCTGTCATCCATTGGCAGTTTTTGCAAGGAGGCTAATAAAACCAAGCTGTAATAAACGGTGAGGCAACTAAATACTCTCCAGACCAAAAAAAACCTGCAGTCCTGAGCCCTGTGCTTCACATTAGCTCAAGCAGAAAGGGAGTACCTAATTCAGGAAAAGAAAAACAGAGGAGTGACCGCTGTTAAGATGCATGCCCAGTGCTAATTAGAATGTGACATTTTCTCTCTATGAATGGCTGGAACCAGCCTGGGGCACTGGGTAATGACCTCATATCCTGTGGAATACTTATTCCTGGAGAGGGAGATGTCGGGAAATACGGGAAGACCTGTGGTCACCCTGAGTAAGTTTACTTAAATCGTAGCCAAATTCTTAGTAGAGTTTGCTTATATCCAAAGTGACTGCTTCACTGGAAATTGCACATTGCCTGAAATTCCATATCAAACTATAGATAAGGATTGATTTCAAGAAAACATGAAGCTTGGTATACTATAAACTCAAACAAAAAACAGTGCACACATACGGTTCATTGAGCATTTCCCGAACAGTGACCTTCCTGGCCAGTGTGAGGAAAATGAGTTTCACTGCAGCCATTTAAACAGATCCAACAGGTTCTCACCACCTAATGCCACCCAGACGACTAAACAAACAGCATGGTTAGCCAAAAAGAACATTTAAATCGGTCAATTTAAAAAACTGTGGCATGCTGGAGGGCAATACCCAAAAGGAATCAGTGGGAATAGCTAAATAAGACAGGATAGTGGTTTAGTAGTTTACCACTGTTGATGATATACTGATTAATGAACTGTTAATTAACATGAAACTGAGAGGGAGTGTGAAAACCAGTGATGCGAGTTCAATTTTAACTGAAAAATAACTGAAATGATGTGGTGAAAACATGTTTAAACAAACAATTAAAATTGTAATCATTCCCATATTGTTTCAAATCTGTATGACTTTCATTTTTCCATGAAACACATAAGGAGAAATGTTGAAAAATGCCCTGGGGCCTCATTTATAAAAATTTGCGTTGGATTTGCGTCAGAAGTGGCGTGTGGATGAAACATAGGACGTGCGTACGCACAGAAATATTTGGATTTATAAAACCGTGCGCACGCACATTCCTACGCTGTTTTCCCTTAATAAATCACAATCAATTCTAAATGTAGCGCAGCTTTTGCGGCTTCATGTCACGCCCATAGTTGCCCATAAATAGTCTGTGAAACGCCCACAAGTTAATATTCATAATTTGCGAAATCATGGCAAACACAGAGAGGAAATCAAAAAAACGTAACTTCACTCAATGTGAAGTAGAAGTTATCGTTGGTGAGGTGGAAAAGAGGAGAACAATTTTGTTTGGAGGGCACAGTGTGGGCATTACTAATGCCAAAAAGGCACTTGAGTGGCAAAAGGTTGCAGACGCCGTAAATGCTGTAGCCTCACAACCTCGGACCATGGCCGAACTAAAAAAGAAATGGTCGGACATCAAAGTCGAGGCAAAAAAGCGTCTAGCGCTCCATCGCCAGAGTGTGTCTGCCACGGGTGGGGGAAAGGGGACACCGGAGCTGACCCCTCTTGATGAGAGACTGGCGGCAATTATTGGGGAATCCCTATTAATCCCTATCCCTATTATCTACGTGGAAATGGGAAATAGTTCAGTGCAAATGTAATTTCTTGCAGTTTTCTGAATGGTTGAGACATACGTCATACGTTATTTTATCAAAAGTAAAACAAACTAAAGGCATATGCATGAATACTATGATTCCGTAGCTGATGAATACATTTTAACTATGAAAACAACTTCCCCAGCAGACAATTAATAAATAAATCTATCTATATATCTCCCTAATTATCTATCTGTCTATCTAATTGCATCTATATCTGCTCCGCCAGACGGACACATTGACGAGAATATCAGTTTTGTAGGCTACATTATTTCGTTCTGTTTACCATATTATTTATGAGGATGAATTGCATAACATGCCAATATTATTGCAGAACATATTTCACTTTTCTTTTTGCAAATATGTGTTAATTTGCATTTCTATTGTAATATTTGTTTGTTTTACACTGCAGATCGATCAAACGGGTGTTCGTGTAGGCTGTTAATTGTAAGACTTGCTTTGTGAAGCTTTCATGTTATTTATGAGAGGCAGTATAGCCATTTCTTTTACACAACGTTCTACAGTTTCACACACTTTCACGTGTTTCTTCCATCTGCCGACGGTGTCGCCATTTCTCATTTCACCCGTTTTTGTGCCTGGGTCAGAGCTTGCGTGAAGGACCGCACATTTTCCCGTCAAGTTTGCTTTTTATAAATACCAATTATTGCGTAGAGAGCGGCGTACACCTTCTTTTGTGCGTACGCAACGTTTATAAATGAGGCCCCTGGTCACTGTTTTCCATGCAATACTGATGAAAAGAATACAATGCACCAAAAAGCTTCATAAGACTTGGCATAAAATACATGAATTTTATGGACCACATTTATGATATATGATTTATAGAGCATTTCGTCCTTTTTTTGTGTACGTTTTGAAAGTTTCAGTATTTATTGATTTTAATAGCACAGAAGATTCTCCTTTTGCATTCCAAGGATGAAAGAAAGGAATGTCATGATTTACAAATCCCATATTACTTAAAGTAGCCAAACAAGGGATAAAATGGATCAGTTCAGTTCCACCTCTAGACATTATTTATGATGGCTGCACACTACAGATCAAAC
Organism: Gobio gobio; assembly: GCF_949357685.1. Taxonomy (NCBI): domain Eukaryota; kingdom Metazoa; phylum Chordata; class Actinopteri; order Cypriniformes; family Gobionidae; genus Gobio; species Gobio gobio. The sequence goes on along the minus strand of NC_137116.1, from coordinate 36,719,870 downwards.
TAAATATTATTATTCCAGAATCATATTTGAGATAAATGCCGCATTTACCTGGCCATGCCCAGACTGGAGAACCCTGAGGGAACAATGAGCACATCTAGACGTGAGAATGGATGGACACCAAGAACAGAGTGGGCTGCAGTCAGACAGAGAGGCAGTAGGGGTAGAACCATGTCCTTTGCCTTTGGCAGGTGGCAGGGTGGGGCAAATAACCGGTGAGGAATAACAGTCTGTGCCCTAGCAGCGCTGAGCATGAAGCGACAGGGATAATCCATGTGGGAGCAAACATATTGCTGATCAGCACTATCCAAAGAAAGACTGCAATACAGAGAAATATGCAAATATTAATGCAGAATACACTATAAACAGTAACATTGGTTGTAGGTTTTGATTCAGCATACAGTAATCAAGAATGAACGCAGAGTCAATGCATACTGTAAAGGTACATGCAAGGAACCCAAGACGACCGATCACAATTCAGTTTGCAGATAGATGTAAAAAGAAGACCATTAGCAATGCAATATGTAAATATCACTACATAAAAAATAAAAAATAAACTATTCTGTATCATTGTTTTTACTCAAGGTTATTTTGGAAGTATTTAGAAACCTATAAATAACATACCAAATACCAGAAAACTGGGGTGTATGACAGAAATGTGTGTATTGTATTTTCAAAAGGACATTTTGGAATGTAAAAAAAAAAAAAAAAAAAAACTTTTTCCATATGTATTTTATAAGGAATATACCATAAGCATGTGATAAATGATATCGAGATCGCAATGAAATGTACATCGATAAAGCTCTGGACATTTTCACTCCATATGGATTAATCTAACAGCCTATCACACACCAGAAATGCAACAACAACCAGTCAGTGCATGTCTCGAATAAGCGATTTCTGCGTGTCCTGTCTAGTAACGTTAAATGGCGCCGTTAAATATGATACACAAACTCACACACGTGTCGCTTGTGGTGTTTTCAGCGTCTGCGGTCTCAATATATGAAGACATTCACATGAACTTCATCTCCAAAGCTTCTTTGAGAGTCACTTCTCAAGCTTTTCAGCGTTTAATTTGAGAAAAACTACCTTCAAAATAATACACACTGAACCTGATACTAAAGATCATCACGAGTCACGACAAACCGTCAAAATAAAAGTTCGGTTTAACTTCAAGAAATGATGACAGAAATATACACTGTGTACTAATAATAATATAATATAACTAATTCTAATATAATTATTATATTTAAGGAACATTACACAACCAATATATTTGTTCATCCATGTTTAAAATCTATGTCTTACTTGATAAAAAAATAAAAATGCAATGTTTTGTTGTAAAATAATTATATTTTCATTTGATTACATTTTAAAAGCTTGATTAAATTGTTCAAGTTTATTTGTATTAAATAATAAGACACAGAAAACATTGAATGGAAAACAGAATTTAGGGCAAAATTAAAATAGATAAAAGGTATAAAAGGTAGCTACTGTGGAGTTTAATTATGAACAAAAAGGTTTACATGTTTACATTCATTCAATTCAAAGAATTTCCTTCCCCATTAATTGGTAAAAAAATATTATGATCATTTCTGGCCATATTGCCCAGTCCTATTTAAAAGCACTCTTTTGTTAATTTAACGTTGTTCATTTAATGTGCTTTAAACTGGGATAGTTCGCCCAAAAATGACCACTCTTTCATCATTTACTCACCCTGAATGAGGTTCATTCTTGTGTGTTACGCAGCAAGTTTGAGCTTGCAATGAGGTTCTTGCGCGTCAATCATGAGTGGTTGAGTTTCTGTTTATGTGTGCCGATCAATGTTTATATGTCAATAAATTGTATCTGTTCATTACAAAGCGATCATGTCTCTTCAGAAAATGTGTATTAAACTGCTAAATTCATATGGATTAGTTTTACGATCTCTTTATGAAAGAGATGAATAGTAGGAGCATAGACTGTCAATGGAGGGACAGAAATAGCTCAGAATTTATTAAAAAATATCTTCATTTGTGTTCCGATGAATAAAAGTCTTTCAGGACATGAAGGTAAGTAAATGATGATGACAGAATTTTCATTTTTGGGTGAACGATCCCTTTAATGTTGTAAATATTTGACTATGTAATATCTTTTGTTCTTGTGGCATTGAATAAAAAAAATCAATGTCACTGGGAGATATTCGAATCTTAAAACTGTCAAATTTGCCAAAATAATACACCCAAGATCTCCAAAATCTCAAAAAAAAAAGTTTAAATGAAGTCTGAAAAGTCCATATTTGTATCTAGACTTACATTTAGTCACATGAACAACATACCTGGGTACTTTGACACACGTTTCGTCTGTCTTTTTCACCTCAAAGTTGGGAACGTTTACTCCAGCCTCTAGCCATTGCCCTACTGCTATGGTAAAGGTAGATGCTGGCATTGGCATCGTAACATAATAATCCCACTGTAGAAAACCTGAATGGAGTAGCGAAAAGACAACAGCATTTTTTTCATTGTAAAATTATTGCTTTAAATTACACCTCTTGTGATTATGAACTGCTGAGTTAGAGTTTCAACTGTACCCGTCTCCACAGGCTTAGGAAAGGCTTGATTTTCACCACTCATTAGAACAGTGTAATCGCACAGAGCTCTCACGAATGCTTGCCACGTTGACATGGCAACAGGTGGCTCCTGGCACGGAAAGAGGGCTCGGTTGTTGATGGGTGAGCCCATAGTATATACACAGCATCTAAACGATAAAGATGTGGCATCACAGCATATCCTGGATATAGTTTAGTGGGTAGGGATGGGTAAAAATATAGCTAGACTTTCTTATTAATCATGATCTTCATTTGAACAATGTTGATTCTTAAAATTCAATGAATGGGCCTTTACTCTATGCCAGCGTTTCCTATAGTGATTTTCAGAGATGCTCAATCTCTGAAGTCTCAGGCCAAATTAGTCATATTGCCCACACTTGCAGTTCGATTTTAATGTGAGAAGATAAAATTGGTTCTTAAGACCAACTAATACAGAGAAAACACTTTTGCTGGTTGAACAGCAAACAACTGCTCTGCATCTGTCCGTCAAATAACTTGGTCCACGCGGCTCCGGGTTGTTAATAAAGGCCTTCTGAAGCAAATCGATGCGTTTGTGTAAGAAAAATATCCATATTTAAAACTTTATAAAGTAATGTTTCGACCGACCGCTTTCCGTGTTCAATTTATGGAAAAAGTGTTGAAAGGTCCTCTACAGATCGAAAGAGTAACGCGACCAGGTACGCTCTTCATGACGTCACGTACGCATCTTGAGTTTCACTTTCAACATTCAACCCTTTTCCACAGAAATTTTGGCTGGAAATTTTTCTTACGCATCGATTCGCTTAAGAAGGCCTTTATTTACACCCCGGAGCCGCATGGAGCACGTTATTCGATGGACAGGAGCACTTTTTTATGGACTTCAAAAACAGAGCAACTATTACTGCAATTATAATGCTTGGATTAGCCTGGACTTTTTTTAATGTAAGTCCGATTTTATTCATCTGAAAGAAGAATGACCCCATGATTAACTCACCCTCAAGTACTCCTTGGACATTGAATATGACATTGTATATGACATTCTTCTTTCAGACGAATAAAATATAAGTTATATTAAAAATGTTGTGGCTCTTCCAAGCTTTATAATGGCTGTGACTTGTTGTTTTGTTTTTTAAAATCCACAAAAGTGCATCTATCCATCATATAACTGTTCCACACGGCTCCGGGTGGTTAACAAAGGCCTTCTGAAGCGAAGTGATGCGTTTGAGCAAGAAAAATATCCATATTTAAAACTGTACAGACTAAAATGACTTACTTCCGGTGGAAAGCCGCATGCAATTCGACTTGCGACAAGAGTATCCCCTGACGTGATGTACAGGAGCATTGCAAGCTTTGACGCCTCTCGCAGATAGGACTGGGCAACAAACTCAAGCCCCTCTACTCTTATATTGAAATCCTCCACCATTTCTCTTTAAAAATTCTCGTTTTAGACTCTAATTCATGACCAGTGTTTTGTTTTGTTCAATACGCATGCGTCAAAGGCTGAAGGGTCAGGGGTTAGTTACTCTTTCGCTGTAAATCGATGCGTACAGCGATCCACCGGAAGCTAGTTATTTTAGTCTATAAAGTTTTAAATATGGATATTTTTCTTACACAAACACGCCACTTCGCTTTAGAATGCCTTTATTAACCCCCTGTAGCCATGTGGAGCAGTTATATGATGGATATATACACTTTTACAGACTTCAAAAATGAAACAACAATTCACTGCCATTATAATGCTTGGATTAGCCAGGACTTTTTAATATAACTCTTTTTTTATTAATCTTAAAGAAGAATGTCATATACACCTAGGATGAATTGAGGGTGACTAAATCATGGGCTAATTTTCATTTTTGGGTGAACTAACCCTTTAAGTGAAGTACTTTTTCCTGCAAACAGGACATATAAATGTCTAAATTAATTTGATATATAGTCTTCGAATCTTTATGAATACCCAGGCCTAGTTGTTGTAAATATAAACATGGTTGATACCTGCCATCCTGGTCTTTTGTCCACCTCACAGAACCACCTGTGGGCTTAGTTTCAAACCAGACTCTGACAGCAGATGGGAAATCATGAGGGGAGCAAACCCCTTTCTTCCTGATCTGAAGACTCCACCGGTCCATGTGGAACCGGAGAGGATGTGCATTTAGGACAGCAGGGGAACGGCTGCACTGAAGGTATAGCTCATGCTGCGATCTCCAGCAGGCTGAAGGCATAGAGACCATCCTCTGTACCAGACTGGATGAAGGATGAACTGCATTTGCACACCGGTGGTCTACGTCAAGTTTCTTTAAATTAGGTACTGTGGTTACATCCACCTCTTCCACTTTTGACACCATCAGGTCACAGCAATCCAGCACCAAGGTGAATTCTTCACTCTCATCACCCCAAAAGACATTACTGACATCATTTCCTCCACTCAAACATGATGGTTCCTCAGGGGGCATCACCTCATTTGGCTCAGGTGTGATGGGAGAACTTGCGTCATGTTTAGATGACACCTGAGATATGTTTTGCACCTCTGTTTTTGATACAGATCCCGGTTCACCTTGTTTATAGGAACCAATACCGGGCTCCAGAAACAGAACAATGCTGCCACCAATGACCTTCCTTTGAAAGTGAACAGTGAGGTCAAGCACATAGTGTCGGACGAGCATATGGTTGGTGTTAGCCCGCAAGGGCAGGTCATCTTTATTAGGATCCAGATCAACATCAGGGTTATTTTCCATTTCTGATGGGGATGTTCTTTAGGCAGGAACAGATCTTGAAACCAGACTGAAATATCATTAGAAATAATGTAAACAGAATGCCATTTGTAAAAATAATTTGGGCTCTCACACAAATTCCACTCGTTACTGAGTCTGCATCTGGTCCTGAGGCATTTAATAGCCTGTAATTATAAATGTTAAAGAAAATATTACTTAAATGAATCTATTTAAGGTAAATATACAATCTCACCATTACCTAAGATAAACCTTTTGAATAGCATAAACATCCCCAGGCCCCATCGTACATTCTATTATTCAGTAATATCCTAAATAATTACATGGGTGGTTGACATGAAATTTCAAGCAGTGTGACACGCTATACTTTTAAAAACTATTTTGAACAATATTTTCTTATATAATTATTATAATGCATACAGTTTTATAACCTCATATTAACGGGAACATTTTTAAAAGAACATTTAATTGACATTAAAAAGGTCTTGCCACAGGATTATTTAAAGGGACAGATCGCCCAAATATTCTGTCAAAACTCACTCATGTCGTTCCAAATCTGATTTTCTTTTAAGGAACATAAAATAAGATATTTTGAAAAATGTTGTAAATGGAATTTTAAAAAAAATTATAATGGCAGATTTTACTGTGATTAAAAATACCATAAATTAAAACAAATGGTGAACAGTTACAGCAACAAAATAAACACTTTTCACTACTACACACATACATAACTTAAACTAAAACCTTGATGATGGGTGAAAAAGGTTTATGCTTTGTGAACTATCAAAATAAAGGTTTTTCCTAAGAACAAGAGGAATGTCTTGTAACTGAGCTGAAATTTAAAGAGTAGGCTCCCCTCAGACTTTTGAAGTGTACACTTGTTCTCTTTCGGTGCAATGGGGAAATTTAATACTGTAAGTGGTGCTTAAAGTGACAATTTACAACCAGAGGCCCATAATTAGGTATTAAATCACTCACTTATAGACACTTCCATCAAACACTGTAAATAACCCTTAAGATAAATACTACTTTCTGGGTGATGACTAGGCAATCCATTCATATTCATTCTTTCAGTTGTTCTCAATTCTGGAGTACCCCAGCACTGCACATTTTGGATATCTTCCTTAGAGATTCTAAGTACATATGTAGCCCTAAAACGTGGAAGGTTTTTGAGTCACAGTGGGTTTTTATAATGGACAATTTAATATATAGTCTGAAGTTATTAGTTAACATTACTTTTGTGTTTTCTATTACGCCATATTAAAAGGATGTGTTGTGCTTGACAAATCCAACAACAAAGCTGGTCCAAATATAGCAATTTTTAAGCAACTTACATTTTACATTAAAACACAGTGACTTCCAAATTCCTGTTTAAAGTTGCGATAAAATGACAGTAGTTACAGATCTTTTATTCTATATTGTGACGTAAATCTGAGTAAAACGTATTATTGAAGTAGAAAAAATGTACAACACCAAATTTGGTAAAATGCAATAAAATCCATAATCTGTGATTTGTTAATTCTCTTTTAAAGGGGTACTTCAGCGCTGTCAACCCTCCCGTTTTTTCCGGGTTTCTCACGTATTTTATCTCTTTTCCCGCTGTCTTCCCGTTTTAGTATTTTCCCGTAAAATATCCCGTATTTTTACGTTCTGATTGTGTTAACTCAGAACACGCAACTATCTGGTTTAGTGCCAGAAGACGCGAATAAGAAGTCGCGCGCACTGTGAGAAAATGTGTCTGTGCACTCATCCGAGAGCGCGCACACGTCTCTCAGCGCGCAAATATTGAGTTCTCTTTCAAGTCTTGCTCTTGAACGGACAAACTCACGCAAAAAGTATGTCAACATGTCCATATTGATGAGTATTCTAGCAGACATAGTCTGTATATGGCTTAAGTAAGCTTTATACAGTCCAGAAAAGACAACGCATATCCGAGGTCTTAAAGGGGCAGTAGCCTTTACTGCTGTCTGTTTAATGTCAAACAAAAGACAAGGGCATCACTCACTGCTCTTGATTGAATAGCTTTTGTAAGTTTAATAGGATTAATCTTTAATTTATACAGTCAAATATGCAATGCTATTTTACATTTGATCAATTTCTGTACCTGAAAACTAATGTTAGACGTACCTGAAAAGTATAGTTTATTTTATTAGTATCTTTGCTCGATAGTATTTATTTGTGCTGCTGCTTGTATTTAAATGATTTGTTCTTATTATTTTCTTTTTTTTTATTTGACAGTAGTCTTTTTTTCCCTGAACATAGCAAATACTGAACCACACCGAAACGGTGAACCTTCGAAGAAGAAGAAGACAGTTGCAGCGGCGGGCGGGAGGAAGAGGGAAAAAGTAGCAGGAAGTGAACTTCAAGGAGAGTAGAGTAGATGAGTGTGATGTGCAATGATGGATCAGGACGCTGACGGCCAAAATCAAAATATTTTGTGTAGTTATAAACTCTTTAGACTCTTTTTTTTAAGTTTGTGGGTAAGAATCGTGTAAAAAAAATCCCTTATTTTGTGGATGGATTCCGGGAAATCTCCCTTATTTTCAATGTTCAATGTTGACAGCTATGCTGGGAAGATGAATGTGTATTTAAACTGGGTCATTTATATAGTAGAAATTTGAAATTATCTTTGAATTTGGTGCCTTCCAGACTGAGAAAAGACAGAAAATTTATTTTTGTCTCATGTGGATGAAAGACAACAACTCCCAGAATGCACTTGCTTCACTGCCCTATGAGGCCACTCCCAAAGCCACGGCCACTGGTTATCACTTGCCAACCATAACACTGCCACCACCGTCATTTTGATATTTATAGTAATAAAATAATTTTGTTCAGTTAGAAACCAGACACTACAATTAAAAACTGAACATGTCTTTTCAATAAAGTGTGAGTGAACCGAACGAAAGTCACAGCACAGACGCAGCAGGAGTCAGATTTCATTCATCACGAGAGCGAAGAGCTGAGCCGAGCTGAGGTAAGCGCGGCGGTCATTCACGCCGCGTGTCCAGTCTGGCGCGTTATCAGCTCATGCCTATGGAAGCTAAACTTTCATAGGAATTCATTGAAAAGTTGAAACACTCACTTTTCTCTGCAGCGCTCCGTTATGAATGCCCAAGCCAATTCTGTGAGTGAGATCTCACCCCTATGGGTGGGTTGAAAACATGCGTAACTAGCTCCTTCTACTGGCTGTAGTCTATAGCCTCTGTCCAAATTTTTTTCCCCCAGAAATAAAATGCATAATTCTCTCGTCTCAGGGGGACATGAGGGGGAAAGTACGATAAATCGAATATACTACCGGGTTTCTACTGATACAAAGCTTAATGCTAAATCGCTGAAGTAACCCTTTAACTGACACAATACAAGTTTTCACTGACCAACTTAAGTGTATTTTGTAAATATAAATACATTTAGAATTTGATGGCTGCAACACACTCCAAATAAAGTTGGAAGGCATGTTAACCACTGTGCCACATCACCTTTCCTATTAATTACAAGTTTTAAATGTTGGGGCATTGAGGACACTAATTGTTGAAGTTGGAATATTTGCCCAATCTCACCTGATACAAGACAGCTGCTTGACAGTCTGTGGTCATCGTTGTCTGATTCTTTTCTTTTCATGATGGGTCATACATTTTCCATAAGAGACAGATCTGGACTGCAAGCAGGCAGTCAAGCACATCCACTCTACAGATGTTCAACAGAGGTTTCCTGCCTTGCCACACATGTACTGAGGTTTCTCTGGATTCCCTGAATCTTTTCACAATGTTATGTATGGTAGGCTACAAGGTGAAAGACCTAAATTCTTCACAATCTTGCATTGAGAAATGTGATTTTTGAATTGTTTGACAATCCTCTCATGATATTTGGCACAAAGTGATGAGCCATGACCCAATTTGTTCGCAAAGACTGAGATGCTCCTATTACACTCAATCATGATACCTACTACCAATTCACCTATTTATTGTGGACTGTTTCAAAAGTTTAACTTGAATATTCTATAAGCTTTTCGCTTTTATTTTGCCTCTGCTCTGTCCCAACTTTTTTGGAGTGTGTGGCAGCCATCAAAATCAAAATGCGTTTATATTTACACAATACACTTAAGTTGGTCAGTGAAAACTTTGAAAATCATTTCTTTGTATTTTTGTCAGTTAAATAAAGGTTAAAGAAAATGAACAAATCACACAATTTGTATTGCATTTTACTAAATGTCCCAACTTTTCAGGATTTGGGGGTTGTAGACCAAAAGCAATATGTGAAATGAACTAAGTACTATGTCTGAATTAAAAAAAAAACAGTGAAAGGTATCTGTATAACTACTTTATTCATTGTCCAACCAAGATTCTGAAGTGCACATCTGATGGACATTTTACTATCCCATGAGGCCACAGAAAAGGAGTTATACATGCCAGTGAAGCAACGCGACTGATGCCTTAAAGGGTTAGTTCACCCAAAAATGAAAATTCTGTCATTAATTACTCACCCTCACGTCGTTCGAGACCCGTAAGACCTCCGTTCATATTCGGAACACAAATGAAGATATTTTTGTTGAAAGCTGATGGCTGAGAAAGGCTTCAGATAGGCCTCCATTGGCATTCAGTACACTTATACTCCCAAGACGGATAAAAGGCACTCAAAACATCGTTACAAAGTCCATCTCACCACAGTGACTCTACAATAATCTTACGATGCGACGACAATAGTTTTTGTGCGCAAAAAAAATCAAAATAACACCTTTTTCCAACTTGTTACTGCCTTCCGTGTGTGCCTCCACGACGCATGCGCGAGAATATGACGCAGATCCGGCGTTCGGACAGATGACCCAGAAGTGATTTGTTTACAATCAGAGGAAGACGCGCGTATCTCAGCTGTTGGATTCTACATTGATCGTGCTTTAGGTCTCGGTGTACTGCTCAAAATGGGGTTAGAGTGAGCATTTCATGGAATCCTGAGCCCCGGCGCTACGTCATATTCTCGCGCATGCGTCGTGGAGGCACACGCGGAAGGCAATAACAAGCTGGATAAAGGTGTTATTTTGATTTTTTTTTGCGCACAAAAACTATTGTCGTCGCATCGTAAGATTATTGTAGAGTCACTGTGGTGAGATGGACTTTGTAATGACATTTTAAGTGCCTTTTATCCGTCTTGGGAGTATAAGTGTACTGAATGCCAATGGAGGCCTAACTGAAGCCTTTCTCAGCCATCAGCTTTCAACAAAAATATCTTCATTTGTGTTCCGAATATGAACGGAGGTCTTACGGGTCTCGAACGACGTGAGGGTGAGTAATTAATGACAGAATTTTCATTTTTGGGTGAACTAACCCTTTAAGTCACATGACAATGACGACATGGCAGATGTACAATGTCCAGATTTCATTCATACTACACTACACACATTCATAATACATTCTCTAGAACAGTGGTTCCCAACCACGTTCCTGGAGGCCCACCAACAGTGCACATTTTGAATGTCTCCTTTGTCTGACACACCCACATCAGGTTTTGGAGTCACTACTAATGAGCTGATGACCTGAATCAGGTGTGTTTGATTGAGGAGACATGCAAAATGTGCACTGTTGGTGGGCCTCCAGGAACGTGGTTGGGAACCACTGCTCTAGAACATACTTTTTAGCGGTTGTTCCAAGTTTGTTCCCCATCAAATGTAGAATACACAGACGGTATGAAATATAAGATGCACCATTGGTTCTATGCAACGGTTGTTGATTGGATGGAAGGTCGCAGGCAACTGTAAGAAAGGGGTGGGGTTTAAGTAGACTAACGATACAGATCCACTTTTGCGGCACGACTGAAGCGTGGTGTTGTGACGCTTCCCTTCATGTGTATGTTGATGGGCGTTCCTCAAGTTTAGCGCTATGGGCGTGCGTTTGAGCCAGCGGGGAATGAAAAACAAAGGACCGGCGAGAGACTTCCCTCCATCTCCATGTGCTCTACTTCTATTGGATAGTCGCGTCACGTTCAATGGATTCATTTGCATAAAGTTGAGCTTTTTTGATGCACGTCATTTGTTCTGCAAATGTCTTGTTTGTTATGCAAATGAATCCAATGAACGCGACGCAACTATCCAATAGAAGTAGAGCATATGGAGACGGAGGGAAGTCTCTCGCCGTTCCTTTGTTTTTCATTCCACGCTGGCTCAAACGCACGCCCATGGCGGTAAAATTGAGGAACGCTCATCAACATACACATGAGAGGAAGCATCACAACACCACGCTTCAGTCGTGCTGCAAAAGTGGATCTCTATCGTGAGGGGCCGCTCACACGCAACGCGATTTTGCATTCCACTTAGTGCTGGGCAGTATACCGGTTCATACCGAATACCGGTATTTATTTTTGTTATGATATGAATTTTGATGATACCGCAATACCGATTTATGTTGCTTAAACAACGTTCGGAACGTGGCGCAGCGCGTCATTGTTTGAGAGGGGACCCATTTCACTGTTGCACTGTACTAGTGAGAGCAGTCAGAGCACAGATCTTTTTACAGCCTATGGCTGAGTTAGAAATCGCCCCCTATAACCTCATTCACTATTCCCTACGTTATCACTTTATTTGAAGGAGTGAATGAAAACGAGTGCATGAAGTCGGACAACCGTTGTGTGTACATCGGCTGTACACTCGTTATTGCGGTGTGATGTGGGATAGAATGAGTGCACTCAATAACGTCCACTATTGTTTCGGACACCACTACAAAGCGCTGTCCCCTCCAAATAAGGCCCTATTTGAGGTTATAGGGGGCGATTTCAGATTCAGCCCTTGATTATAGCGGAGAATTCAAACTACACGCAGCGCGCGAGAGAGCAGTATCTGCGCGGAGCGCCGTGATGAGATTAACAACGTTCTCCACATGGATCATATAGCACATATATAGATCGGAGCGAGCATGTAGAAGTTTTTAATGGACATATTTCATATACTCTAGTGCTCTGAACAAGAGCAACACATTTCATCACGTCTTCTTCAAATGAAATGTGCACTGATTAGGCTACACTGATACAACCATACATCTGATCACGACCGCGATGACACTATGGATTATTCTGCTATACAAAAGACAATGAATGATGTAAGTTAATAAATAAATTGACAATTCTAAGAAGAATGCCCACATGAAAAAATACTATAGTAATGTATATTATAGTAAAATTACTCTAGTAAATACTATAGTGTTTTTGAACCGTACTATAGTAAATATACTACAGTAAATTAACAAAGTGTAGTAAATACTATAATATACTACAATTTACTGTAGTATCTTTACTATAGTATGGTTCAAAAACACTATAGTATTTACTAGAGTAATTTTACTGTAATTTTACTATAATATACTATAGTATTTTTTCATGTGGGTGGGCAAAAAAAGTAACTGCTTTATTCTTTCTGTGTTAAACTGATGTGTGTCATTTGTTCAGAGAGTGCTCTTAAATGTATTGCAAATATCCGCGTTTATCCCTCGTTTTGTCATTTTGGTGTTATATAGGGTTAGATTTTTAAAATGCTTAAGGTGCCCTCAACTCTGTTTTTTTTCTCTCTCCGTGGTCATATTTTAATATTCATGTGCCTGTAATGAGCGTGTTGCAGGTCTGTGTTTTAAATCGGTTGTCTCTCCATAGCATAATTTTGTGGGGCTTTGCAAACCTGTATTAACTCTAGTGTGGATTTTTTTGTACAATATTCACTCATCATGACAGTAAAAACTGGACACAGTGTAGCTTTAAAGATTATGAAGGCAAGCGAGTTTAAAACAAATAATGATGTGCACAGATAATTTATAATAAATACTGCAATGTATATTAAAAAAATGTCAATTTTGATTTCATGGTGACTTTAAACCTACACTGTGTAACTTTTTTAGTTTATTCTTAGCTAAAACACTTAGTTCTTTCAAAAATATATGTGCTCATTAATGTATATTTACTTCTTTCAAGTAATAAAGTACTCGTAAGTTTATAATATGCCATTGAAAATACATACGGGTGAGGGGTTCAAATGCGGGTCGCCATGTTGCCCCTCCATCTTGAAAGTACATTAGCCAAAGAGGGACATACCCGTAAATTCAAGCTTCGCCTTTCGCGTTTTAACACTCGATGGCACCGTGTCGAATGTGGACGAGGTCGAACTGGAAGCCATGTTAGTCTTGGACTAAATCGGCCACCGTAGGAGTTAAAACGAAATCGGAATTGAGAGGAACAGAAACTAAAATTCACTGGATGGTCATATACCTTTTCACCACTAGATGGGCGAAAATATCACACAGTGTAGCTTTAACGCGATTAATAACACTTAGTAGACATAAGAGAATTCCCAAAACCCGAATGTGTGGCTTAGTAAAAGGAAAACATCCAAACTGTGCAGAGCTAGAGGACTTCAGGACCAGAAATGATAACTATTTTACAGTGTGACTTCCATACAGGTGTAAAGCGCGTGAGATTCGACGGGGAAGGCTGAATCGAAACCGCTTTGATGCACTTGCTATCTCAGCTACTGAAGTGAGATTCCTTGTTTTCTTTTCCGATTTTCTCACAGAGAAATATGCAACTGACAATAAACTGCAAAAGCTGGTTTGTACGGCAGCAACAAAAGCTAAAAGTCATTTTATAGATACCGAGAGTTGTTTCACGAACCTGTTCCTCCCTGTGACAGTTCTACAACGCTTGAAAAGCCGCTGAACCGCCGTCTCATGTGAAATACGTCATCATGCAGCGTCAGGAAGCTGAGCAGGATCTCATAAGGATCTGTCTGCATAATAGTAATATAGACCTAGATACTGCTATCTAAGGTCAAAATATTATTTCACAACATAATCTTACTCCACAACAGGTTATAGGCTAAGCATGTAGCTTTTATTAAGAAGTTTCATTGACAAAAATATTTATTCATTTGTGCTTTTAGACAGAAATAAACCAAGTTAAAATTGTAATGACCAATGCATTTAAAAAACAACAACATACAGTTCTCATAGTTTTCAGAGTAATGTGTAACAAAGAATGAAGCACTGAAAACAGCCACAAACAGAGCTTATGACTCATTGTTTACTGGTATATTTTATCAATGAACCGAAATAATGAATTTGACACAATTTTCAGTTATTTATTTAACATTTGGAAATATAAAAGGAAAAAGTAAACATTTAATGTTCTCATTCTCTGCACTTTTACCTGATGCTTTTCTTCTGTCTCTGTAAACCTGATTTACTCTTATTCTGTTCTGATATGGTCACATTTTAATAATGGAATAGGAGCTAAATATTCTCTTTAAATAAAATATAACTATATATACAAAACTGTATCTCAAATCTTACAATATACATAAAATAAAACAAAGGAACAGAGTAATCATGATTTAAGCTATATTAGCTAGCCTATATGTAAACGTACAAATGAAGAGGTGATCTGTTTTATTTCATTATCACATCTTAACTGTCCTTTATTTTTTATTTTTTTTTACATATTTGACACTCAGTGGCTTTTAAATATTGTTCAGGTTTTCTTTCTCGAAGCAGTTATTTTAAGGTTGTAGGTTTCTTCCTAACATGTAACATTTCAGTGAGTATTGTATTAGCTAAAATACAATGCTGTAACATTTTAAGGAAGATTAAAACCATTACCAGAAAACACGTTTATAAAAGTGACTAGCTATGGGGTTTTTTGTTCCAAAAAACAACAATAAGACAAATATGCAAGTTCTAGGTCCCTTAATATCAATTCCATTTATACAGTATACAGAATACAACAATCTATGATATTTTCAGGGGGTTTTAACTGTGCATTAAACTCTGCTCGAGTCATCTAATTATCAGTTGACGAAGCTCTTGTTTCCTGGCACACTGCAACATCCTTCCCTTGATATCCTCTAGAGATGCTCTCTTGACATCATGAATTTTCATCTTCTGTCCGACGGAGGCTGTGCCGTTTGAAGGAATCTCTGTTGTTACAAACACAAGAGGAAACCGCTTAAGCAGCGACTGCAACGTTAGAAAGAAATAGCTCCACAAAAAGTTTCCCTGTACAATTTGAGTGCTCACAATGGCCATGTTCACACAGTTAATGTTTGGCATGGAGCGATTATCAAACTGTAAAGAACATAAAGAGCTCGATATCATAAGGATTTACCTATACAGAAAATAGGAACAAAACCACTGACAGTTTATAATGCAAGAATAATCCACAACAAAATATTACTGCACAACAAGTAATAAGAATATAAACATATATAATATAAATATATAAAAACATATTATACATATACACATATGCATATATACATACACAAGCGATCAGGCATAACATTATAACCACTGACAGGTGAAGTGAATAACACTAATCATCTCATCACGGCACCGGTTTGTGTGTGGGATATATTAGGCAGCAAGTGAACATTTTGTCCTAAAAAGTTGATGTGTTAGAAGCAGGAAAAATGGGCCAAAGGGCCAAATTGTGATGGCTAGACGAATGGGTCAGAGCGTCTTCAAAACTGCATCTCTAGTGGGGTGTTCCCGGTCTGCAGTGGTCAGTATCTATCAAAAGTGGTCCAAGGAAGGAACAGTGGTGAACCGGTGACAGGGTCATGGGCGGCCAAGGCTCATTGATGCACGTGGGGAGTGAAGGTTGGCCCGTGTGGTCCGATCAAACAGACAAGCTACTGTAGCTCAAATTGCTCAAGAAGTTAATGCTGGTTCTTATAGAAAGGTGTCAGAATACACAGTGCATCGCAGTTTGTTGCGTATGGGGCTGACCAGTCAGGGTTCCCATGCTGACCCCTGTCCACCGCGGAAAGCACCAACAGTGGGCTTGTGAGCATCAGAACTACACGATGGAGCAATAGAAGAAGGTTGTCTGGTCTGATGAATCATGTTTTCTTTTACATCACATGGATAGTAGGGTGCGTGTGCATCGCTTACCTGGGGAACACATGCCACCAGAATGCACTATGGGAGGAAGGCAAGCCGGCGGAGGCAGTGTGATGTTTTGGGCAATGTTCTGCTGGGAATCCTTGGATCCTGCCATCCATGTGGATGTTACTTTGACACGTGCCACCTACCTAAGCATTGTTACAGACCATGTACACCCTTTCATAAAAACAGTATTCCCAGGTGGCTGTGGCCTCTTTCAGCAGGATAATCCGACCTGCCACAAAGCAAAAATGGTTCAGGAATGGTTTGAGGAGCACGAGTTTGAGGTGTTGACTTGGCCTCCATATTCCCCAGGTCTCAATCCAATCGAGCATCTGTGGGATGTGCTGAACAAACAAGTCCGATCCATGGAAGCCCCACCTCGCAACTTACAGGACTAAAAGGATCTTGGTACCAGATACCACAGCACACCTTCAGGGGTCTAGTGAAGTCCATGCCTTGATGGGTCAGGGCTGTTTTGGCAGCAAAAGGGGGACCACCACAATATTAGGAATTCATAATGTTATGCCTGATTGGTGTATATTAAAACGAAAAAAGTTAATATATATATGAAACCCCAAACTTTTATAGACTAAACGCAACTGATAAACTATTTGTTGTAGCAGTAAACCCTGCATATGTAGGGAACCTTAAAACTTGAAAAACTTCAAACAGGACTGATAACTTTATTCTACTGCTGTGTAAACATAGCCATTGAGACTCACTCCAAAAAGCCATACTTAAAAGGATACATCCCCCAAAAATGAAAAATAAATAAATAAATTCTCCTTTATTTACTCACTTTTTTTTTTACCTTTATTTGCAAAAAATTGGTTAACACTTTAGTTTGGGGACCAATTCTCTCTATTAACTAGTCACTTATTAGCATGCATTACTGAAATATTGGCTGTTTATTAGTACTTAAAAAGCACATATTAATGCCTTATTCTGCATGAACTTATTCTACATCCCTTAATCCTACCCAGTACCTAAACTTTAACAACTATCTTGCTAACTATTAATATGCAATAAATTAAGAGTTTAAGGAGAATATTAGGAGTTTATTGTTCCCCAAACTAAAGTGACACCAAAATTTATTTGAAATAAATTTTTGTATATACCTTTTCCAGTCTCCAAAATAACACTACAACGTAAAATCTTCCTTTTTTGGGTGAGCTATTCCTTTAGCACCAATTATGGAAATACTACAGAACACGAGAGAAAATTTCCATCCTTCACTGATTGCTGAGTCAAAGATCAAGTATACCACTAGCGGGTGTACCTATTCTCGATGCGAGGTTTGATGATGGGCTTGTAGAGCTCAGGAATCTTTCTCTCCAGCATTGGCCTCAGGTTCTCTCGCAGTTTGTTGTAGTTTTTCTTCATCTCCTGCTGGTACTCCTTCTGATCAGGAGTGATGAGTTGCTTGTTCTTCTCAACAGCCTCTCCACACCTGCAGATATGCAATCACAACAGCATTAGCAACACAACAAGTGCAGCAGAGCACCAGACGATGAATAATTGGTGCAATTATCTGCATTTAGACAGAAATAGACAAATGAGTTTGATAAGGAGACTCAACAATTAGTTTGATTCCCCAAAAACGACAAAAAGTCACAAAGGTAACGCTGAGGAACATGAAAATGTGCTCTTTTTTATAATTGATTTTAAATAGCTCTATACCTATCAAAACATGTCTTAAACAGTCTAGTTAAAGAATTAAAAGGCTATAATGTCTTGGCATAAATAACAGTAACTTGGCTAGAGAAGGATTGTGCTAGCTTGGATGGATTATGGAGAAAAATAAACATATTTTAAATTACAGTAAATATTTGTCTGCACGCTGGCAGCAATCAATGCCCAGAATCCAGCATGAACTATTTTGTCTGTAAAAAGCAATATGTAATATTTCCATACAAACTGTATACATCCTGGAAAAAATCACTGTATTCAAAATCTTAATTCGTTTCGAGTCTTGGTTTAAACATTATGATGCAAAACAAATGCAGCTGGGTGACATTAAGACGGATTTTCTCCGCTTGCAGAAAAGCCCCTCGAGTGTCTTTATGTCCACGTTTTTCAGCGAACTTTCAAATAAAGAAATTTAAACAAACCAATCACTATAAAAGAAAGACACTTCCATATTTGCTTTGATCCTTCGATGGAAAACTTGCTTCATTCGATCATATGTCACTGTAAAAATTACGTCCATATCTCTTTTCCACTGGAAACGGCCACTCACCGCAGTATGAACTCTTTGAAACACAAACGCAGTTTGTTGTGATGACGGAAGAGCTTGGGGTCTGCTGGGATTTCATTCAAGAAGACCTGGGCCACCTCCAATGGACCCTGCAGAGACACACAGAGTGAGAAAAGGGAAGAAAAGCCCCCCTCTCTCTCTCCCACAGCACTAACGGAGAAAATGAATGCTTCATCCATTGGAGGCCACAAGGTAAAGTCAACACATAAGGGAAAGATCATGAATAAGTCTTTGTGTGAGTGATGTCACCGTGGAGCCAGGAGCAGAGGCATTGCCGCACTCTTTGTATGTTGTTTCTCCAAAGGGCATTTATCATGTAACCGCAGCCATATGCACAGGATTTAGATGTGTTTTAAACTTGATTAGTGTTGTAAACTGTCACTCTGGAGCTTCAGACATCACTATAAATACAGAGACGCCGGGAGCATCAGTATGAATCCCTGCAACCCTAAAATTTACATTACTCTTCTATACTGTACTTATATTACCTAAAGTATTCAAAAACCACATCTGCAGTAGAACAGGCATGGAAGGAGACCGGGTGGCTGGAAAAGTGACTGTGCCAGTGTTTATGTCAAGGGATCAAGGTTTGGTTGGTTAGCATGGGTTCGTTAGCCTCTGCTGGTAGATGCAGCAACTACATCATCTGAACCCCAAAAAGCATCTTTCCCCATTGACGATTATTTAAAAATCAGCAAAATATTATTTTGTATATTTTATCTGATATATTATTTTGTCAAACAAATATATAGGCCAAGTACAAACTGCAAATACGTTTGTATGTCAAATCACCTTTTAGGGCTTAATCGTGTTCTGTACACACAGAGTTAAGAATTTGCGGGAGTGATAACCACATTCTACAACCCAATTAAAGGGTAAGTTCACCTAAAAATGCTCACCCTCAAGCCATCCTAGTTGTATACGACTTTCTTCTTTCAGCCGAACACATTCAGAGTTATACAAAAAAAAAAGCTTCCAAGCTTTATAATGGGAGAGAATGGCACCTTGGATTTTGAAGCCTAAAAAGTGCATCTATCCATAATAAAAGTAATTCAGGCGGCTCCAGGGTGTTAATAAAGGCCTTCTGAAGCGATGTGATGCATTTTTGTAAGAAAAATATCCATATTAATAACTTAAAGCTGCAGTCTGTAACTTTTTGCACTCTAGGGGTTAATAAACAGAACTGCATGCGTCTTGCGGAAGAACCATGCAGCCGGAGCTACTTCTCTCTGTTTATGTCTATGGCGAATCACGCAGGGACTGTACTTCTCCGGAGCGGTTCCTACCAGTCTGGTCTGAAATATATACCTTTATATGTATATACCTTTTCCAGTCTCCAAAATAACACTATAACATAAAATCTTCCTTTTTTGGGTGAGCTATTCCACCAATTATGGAAATACTACAGATTGGGACTGAAATAGTCCCAATATAAACACTTATTATAAGTGTACCATAATGATTCAGGGTAAGACAAAAACACAGTTTGGAAAATCGATTCATGTTGTACATTCTCATTATATAATTTTAATAAATCTTGAACACAAAAAAAGTTACGGACAGCAGCTTTAAATCACTGGCTCCCAGTAATTTCCATCTAGTAACTGCGGAAGAGTGACCTATGACTTGACGTATTGACGAACGTGAAAGAATTTTGAAAAGAAATGTCAGGATTTCAATATAAGAGAAGGGGAGCTTGAGTTTGCTGCCCAGCCCAATTTGTTTGAACGGTGAGAGGTGTCTACTCTCTGTAGCGTCTACTGTTCTGCCGGAAATCGACTCGCGTATGCCCGTTACTGGAAGCGAGTGATCAAAGCCCGCACCTGCTCACTATAATAACTTCGTAAACTTGATCTTTTTATAATCTAAGCTTAAACAACAAGTCCCAAAATGCTTATAATAAGTGGAAATGGCAACACACACTCTGTGAAGCAGCCTTTCAAAGCATAAGCAGAACATGGGGTCTCCGTCGACTGTGCTTCAGTTAAAATTTCTGAATACAAGTCTTTTGTTGCAGTAATATTTCTTTAGTCAGAATAGTGGATACCAAACAAGATGCCAGAATACTGCTATGGCTGCCATTTCGGGAGTGAGTCGTGCTCCATACACACATGGAAAGTTAATGTAGGGGACTCACTCCCACATTTAAATAAGGTCTTCACTCTTGAAACTTTACAGTGTACGTGGCCATATATACATTAATGCTAAAAAGTTTTACGATTTTTCTTTATGTGTTTGAAAAGTCTTTTGGCTCCTTAAGGTGCCATTTATTTAATCAAAAATACAGTAAAAACAGTAATTAAAATAATAATAAAATAACTGTTGTATTTGAATACATTTTAAAAACGTGATTTATGGTGAAGTTGAATTTTTAGCAGCCATTACTCTAGAAATCCTGGTGCTCAAGAAACATTTCTTATTATTTTCATTGCTTAAAACGTTTTTAATATGATTTTTGGATGAATAGAAAGTTCAAAAGAACAGCAATTATTTGAAATAAAAATCCTTTGTAACAATATATATTACTGTCACTTTTTCATCTTTGCTATTTTATTAATTATTTTATATTCATATTATTTTGTATTTATATTAGATATCCTATTGTGTCATTAATAGATGTTTTACTGGAGCGTCCGTTCTATACACAGCTCAGAATAGTTACTAGTGAAGGGTGCATGAGTACATTAAAGTTTCAGACCTGATTGACAGTGGCTGTGACGGATCCCTGCAGAACCATCTGAAGCATCACAGCATCTGGCTTCTCTCGGTGCGTGGCTTCAGCCAGCTCTCGCGTCTTCTTTTGCATGTCCTCAATGGCCACCTCGATGGGCGTGAGGTCAAACTGACAACATTAAGAAAGAGTTGGGGATTGATTGAGCAAGTAGTCTTTTAGATGCTTTTGTCAAACTACTACTGCAGATGAAGCAGACTGGGGGGAGGGGGTTGTCATTACCTCCTCTTTCTGAATGACGTTGATCCGTGTTTTGATGTAAGGGAAGGCATGCATGGTGGTTAGGATGGTTTTCCTCTTGTATTGCTCATTGAGTTCCCCTCGCGGCCGCCCACTCTTTGTGAACGGCGTAGTGTACATGAAGCGACGAAGGTTGAAGTTCTTCTCAAAGTTGGTGAGGCGGTCTTTCATCTCATAGTCATCAAAGAAAGGCTCCACATAGGTAATTTGTATGTATGCCTGATGTGAAATATGAAAATCAACACACTACGGAAATCTCAATGGCACTTAAAGGAAACATAAATCATTGAGGGTAACATTAGTTGAATGAGGCAATTGAGATTTGACTGTAGAGGCAGTCAACGGCCTTTCAAGCTAATGAGGGTGCCACACAAGTCATACAGAAGAAAACTTTTGATTGTAATCGTGTTTACACTGGCACAAAATTTGATGAGAAGTACCTTGTTGGGATTCAGTTTGTTTCTGTCAACTGGTGTGGAATCTTTAATCATTTCCAAAGCTTCATCTCCAAAACACTCACTGTAGAAGTTCTGGAAAATTACAAGACAAAGAAATAAGTACTGAGTTGCTCCTGATCAAAAGAAATGTGTAAGTTACATATAATATTAGAGCAAATTCAGTCAGACCAAATATCAGAGCACTGCAGTACTGCCTAAAAGTATCAAAACCTTAAGAAAAACTTTTTTCTTTATCACAAATGCAGTTCAGAACTTCAGAGGGTTCCAGAGGAATTTCACCTCGAGCCGATGGGATATCTCCGGTAAATGGGTGATTCCTGGCTCTTTGTAGATAAATTCTTGCTCATCCAGGTCTCCAAATTTAGAGCCATAAAATCCTACGCGGAAGTAGGTTCCAAACATCCTCTTGTGACCCTGAAACAGCAAAAATAAACATTTAGATAAAAGACAGTAGTTGATGCGCGCACACACATGATTTTAGGTTCAAATTTATATGAAAGTCACCATTTTAAGTATGTTTTTCCACTACTTTTAATGACTTTTTGTCTTCAGAATGAAAAAATGATTTTTTTGAAGATGTAAATAAAACATTATTGGAGAGAAGTCTTTATTTGAAATTTAAAGTACACATTCTATATAATGTCTCAATGTGTGCTCAAAAAACTAATGTATAATAAGAGCTAAATGCTGTTTAAAATGCCCTTTTTAGGTCAAGTATAGCATGTCACAACACAGCAACTTCCCTATTTCTATCCAACAGCCCACATACATATAGATCATGATCACACAAGACAGCTTCTTCCTGCCTGGCAGAGTCATGTAGGAGGACATGTCATTTGTATGCTTTACCTTTTGAATGATGTTCTCAAAAGCCCTTTGGAGCTTGTCATGTGTGGAAGCGAGCTTCCGGAAATCTCTGTGGGCCTCCAGTATAGGCACGATTACCTTGTACACCTCATTAACTGCCTCGTACAACGAGCCCTGTAAGTGAACAATGGTAAGCAGTAATGAACAGTAATATATTATATATTTTGACGATTTAATACACACACACGCACACACACACACACACACACTTAAATTAAATCTATTAATATAGTTTATGTATTTGCAAAAATCATATGAGGCTCAAGAATTTAGAAGACAAATAAATGGCCTTTTTAATTATGGTTACAACATTTTTAGAAAAATTCACATATAAACACCCCCCCCCCCCCCTCCATCATTGAATGGTTGAACCTTTTTTTAATAGTTGTGTTTGAGTCCCTTATTTTTGTCCTCAGTGTGAAAAGATTGATCTCAAAATCATACAGTGACTGCTGGAAAGGGTTCAAATATGCAAAAGATGCTGGAAAACTGAGGAATTTTCGGGACCTGGAGGATTTTTCTGAAGAACGTATGGCAGATAAACTGCTCAGGACAAACAAGGAACTCATGAACAACCATCACAAAACAAAACAAAAAACACAGTGGATAATCCAAGTAATGAAACACAGTATTAAGAATCAAGGGTCCATAAACCTTTGGAGGGTAATTTTTATAAATTCAGCCATTTTTTAATGTATTGTGGACTATATGTAACAAAAAAATTTTTAAAATCACAACATATATAAAGTTAGATTTTTGTAAAAATACTACTACTACTACTAATAATAATACATATTTATTATTATGTAAAACTACTACTACTACTAATAATAATAATAAATATTTATTATTATTTAAAACTATTTAAAAATAATTACCAATGCAAGTCATTTTTAAATATATACTGTATACAGTAGTTGTACCATAGTACAGAAAAAGATGGAGTAGCATAATAGAAAATGGGCTGCTAATTTGGATTATGTTGTTGGCGCCTTGCTCCACGGATAACTCACATTGCTGAATAGCTCGGCAGCCTGTTCCAGAAGCCCAACTAGGCCATTTTCTGTGAAGTAGCGTCCCGAGCAAACCCCATCCTCGTCTGGAGACAATATGTCGTCTGAGACTGCAGACTCCTCCAGCACATTAGGAGAGATGTTCTGGTGGGGAGAGACAATTATTTACCACAGTCGGACATGGATCTCATTTAGACCGAGCCGTGTGTGAGGGTTCGAATAGCAGCCGAGACATAATTCACGCCTACTGTTGTTTTTCGGAAAGGGAGCCGATTCAAGCGTTTCCTACTCACGATAATAACTCACTTGAAAGGTGACGCTGCCCACAGGCAAGTATTTGTGATCCTCCAGCATGCTGAGATATTCAGCCACCAGGGCCGCGGCATGGATCAGACACATGGCTGACTCTGTAAAACATTTCCTGCCGTTGTGCTTCTCTGCCATGTTTTGGAGCCAGGTTAGACGCAGGTCTGGTGAGGTCTGGTAACCCTTTGCGATCCTGGAGCCAAAGCAAACAGTAGGTTTATTTAAAAAAGTAGGTTAATCCTCCGAGGAAATAAATACAAATTTCATAATATCAAAGAAATGTGTAGACTGGCATATTCGCTCAAGTTATAACACATGTGAGGCACACTGAAGGGCTCAAATGTGCCACTCGGTTACCATAGCAAGTCCAAAAACAGTAGACAAACAGTAGAAACCACAGCAAAATGGGAAGCAGAGAAAAAAAACCCCACAGGCCTGGGATCTCTAAGGCAGATGCAGACTTGGTTTTAGCTGCAGAAGAAAATATACCTATACATGAGGTCCATGAGCATCTCAGGATCTTTCTGGAACTCCTTCATCTTGACTGTATCTGAGAGGATACTATTTAGGTTCCTCAGGAGTTCATCCACCTGTGGAGACCGAAACCAATAAAGTAATTAATTACATTAATCTTTAGTATACTGATAGATTGGGCTGGATGTCTAAAGGTCTAAACTTTAGGCCAAAGTTTTACCTGTGAGGGCAGCTGTGTAGATTGCATTTCCATGTCCTCTTCCGCATATGCTAGGATAGTTCTGAAAGAGCGGCGTAGGTACTCCTCATGGATGTCTGAAGACTTGCCGACCAACGACGCCAAAGACATTGTCACCTGCATTTTGACTCTGGAGAAATTCTGCAAGGGCAAGAAGCAAGGGGTCAAGGTTTGGCAAATTAGCTTAACACAGCTTTTTAGAATAACTACTCTGGAGAACTCAATCCAGGCTCAAACTTTTTCTGCGAAAGTAGCAAAAGCATGCAGGTCACATACTTGAGTGCATGAGTGCAACAGCGCCTGCTCACCTTTTCAGCAGGCTTGGTTCTGAAAGTATTTTTCCCCAATCACTTTTCCCATAGGAATTTTTAAAAAAACTTGTTAAAGAGTTATAAGCCATGAACCAAAACAACAAGCAACTAGGTGAGTCACATGAACTTTATATTTGAAGCAAAAAGGCATTTGAAAATCTGACAAAAATTACAAGACTGTGTACAGTCATTAATAAGGGAATGAACTACAATCACAATATCAGCATTGCAAATGACAATCAAATTAAAAAACGATAGAGATGTATAGATTGATTAAAATATCAATATATGAACAATATACTTTGTTTATTGCAAAATATGCATATATAGAAATATTTAAGTAGTTTGAGAGCATAGGGAGTATAGGGACTCGATAGGCGGACCCAAAAAAGCGAATTTGGCATTTCGTTTTTCTGATTGGTGGGCATTAGTAGAATCCTCAGTGATGTAGCTTTCACCAGATATTCGGCTGTTAAAAACATGTTAAACTGGGACTGTACATTTATGTTTAATATTGTACATGGTCCCTTCCAAACAAATTTAAATAAATAATGCGTGCTGATGGCTTCAACAAAAGCATATACCAATTTTTTACTTTCAGAACCTGACAGTTGCACTCTATTGAGATGGATGAGAATGCCAACAGATGGCTTTCTGCGTGGCAAAAATATTGATTTCCTAAAGAATTCATTTACCCCCCCCCAAAATGTAATTCTTTAAAATTTTCGTTGTTATTAACTGGCAATCCCTGCCATAACTTCCAAATCTAATTTGCATTCATGTATATTCAATAATGTCAGGTTATAATATGGCTCTCAAATTATATTATGGTCTTTTATTATTTCAGAAAATGTGGTACACAGTGTATGGAACAATTTTACAATATTTGTGTGTACTTTTTTGCCTTTTTTTGGAGCTCGACAGCACCCTTCCTTTTTCACTTTCATTATATGCAAAAAAGCAGCATGAACATTCTGTCAAACAACACCTTTTGTTTTCCACAGAAGTCTTAGAGGTTTGGACAGACATGAATGTAAGAATTTTTGGGTGAACTATCCCTTTCATTTCAAGTCTTGTTCCAAAGTATGAATGTCCAAAGCATCATGACAACAGAGGTCTGATTACTGCCTGAGGTTTCCTATTTAGAAAACAGCCCTTCCCCCAGCAGTTCCTGTCAACCAGAGCCGTGTCATTCATCTGGGTTGGCCCTGCTGAGGTTATTGAAGGTTACATTGTCAGATACAGGTGTTAGGCTGTGAAAGGAAACGCCACACTGCCAGGCGCGGTCGGCCATTGCTGTCATAGTCTCAGATCATTGATTCCTAGGGAGGCTTGAGCCAGGGGCTGAAAATGCTCCATCCATCTTGCTTAGCATCAGGAAACTGCAAAATGATCCCCCATTAACCCCTGTATAATTGCCAATGGATCATTTCAATGGCACCATTATGTTAAATTGAGCGTATGTGTGAGGCATCTCTGGACGTCGCCAATATCGCATCTAGGTCAGTTTTGCCGTGAAAAACGACTCAACATCGGCACTGCTGAGAAGATTAATTCTGAATTTGCGCTGAAACCTGACTTCACTGTTTTCACCATTTAATCTAATGTGAGAAAAGGCCTTAGGAAACATAAAAACACAAAGCAGAGAGGGAGGAAAGACAGCCTGTCGCTAAAAGGAATCAACATGACTTATTCAAGGTTACACTAACGACAGGAGCGACTGCTCGAGCCTTTTACAAACCAAACAAGCAAACAAACAGACGAACAGGGAGAGGAATCCATCCTTTCCCCATTAAAGATGAATGAGATGGCAAACAACATGGCCATCTGGAAGGGGAGGGTTGAGGGGGGGTGAGAAATTGAGTAAACAGAGGAAACACTCCAGCCATCAGCCTCGTGCATACAGAGAGACGGCCGACCAGCAGCGGCAGGCTCGTGTTATCAGCCGTCAGACAGACATAGAGAAGAATATCATTACAGAGAGCATTGTCACCGTTACGTCTGCATCATTTTAACGGAGAAAAGACAAGGTGGAAGTGATTTCATTTCAATAGACCTTGCTGAAAAATCCAGCATAAACCGGCATGAATGTTTGTCCAGAGAGGTTTGTGCTAATTAGAGCGGTTATAGTGCTGGTCTAAGCTGGTGGACCTCATCAAAACTGAGCTGGTATAGCTGGTCCACCAGCATTCCGCTTTGCATGCTGGGGACCAGCAACACACGCTGGTCCCAGTATACAGAACAAAACATACCTATTCAGGAGACCAGAAATGCTGGATTTTTCAGCAGGGGAGGTATCGAGTGGTCTGTTATAGCATCTTACACTAGCAGAGCTGTAGCTGTATCTCATAATCAGGTACAGTGTAGCACAAGCCTGACTCCTGTTGCCGTCCACACAGCTGCTGCAGTAATGAAGGACCTTCTGACACAGGTCTGCACACTGCTCGGCCTCCTCCTCAAACAACAGGTCACCAAACTGAAAAATATTACAGTGTCAGTGATATATTCAATATAACATACATTACATGATTACAGGAGGGGGAGACAGGGGTTGGATGGTACAATTTTTGTACAGTTCTTTGGTGGATTTCTCTAGTGGAACAAACATTAATTTTAAGTACAACTGAAAGCTTAGTTTCTTGGATAATAGACATTCAATAATCATGTTGTTAATTCATCACTAAATTTATGCAATTGTGCCAGCCAATTCTAGGTCATTAGAAAACAGAAAAAATGTGTCTGTTAAAATTATTTTTACAATTAATAGGATTCTTTACTCTATCGTTCAAAAGTTTGTCTTATGCTCACCAATTAATCAAAAACACAGTAAAAACAGGATAACACTTTATTTTAAAGTGCCCTTGTTACACAGGTTACATGTAGTTCGTATAGTGAAACATATAGATTATGTATAAATACTTGCAACTAGCCATAAACCAAACCTAATCTTAACCCTAACACTATAGTAAGTACATGTAGTTATTAATAATTCTTAAATGTATTGTAACTGACACCTTAAAGTGAATTAACATTTTAAAATACTAATATAGATTTAAAAAAAAAATATTTATACAATTCTTACTGACCCTAAACTTTTGAACAGTCATGTATGATTTAGGTTTTTATATAATCACTTAAACAGTCAGTAGGAAGACTTTAGTTTTTGCTTAATCTTATTTTGTCTTCTTTTTATTTTTATTGTTATTATTATTATATACTGTAGTATAATCATATAATTGTTATTGTATATCAAATTATTTTTATATTATTCTATATCATCCACAAGACTAGGTGGTCCCAAATTAAATATTTTAAGAATCAGCTATTGAAAAATATGGACTGGATCTTACTTATAAGGATCGGTTGACTGCTAAACTGAATATTGCGGAAGGCGCATGTCTCCCCTCTAAATCTATCCGCTTGTAAAGTCGTGACGTAAGGAACGCCCTTTCTGGGTCCAAGCCTCAACTCGTTTCACTTGAGAATGCCATCGACGGCCGTTTATGAGCGCTACATTATTCATATTAAACATTTATTCATATTAAACATCAAACATTTTAAAAAGTTACAAATTTTAAATACTTACAGTCTACACAAAAGTCTCTGTGCTCACAGCGTCACAGATATTAATATTTTA